>NC_056700.1:4572857-4600357 GCF_018831695.1 Puntigrus tetrazona
CTTCCGCCGCTCACAAAAGGAGGGGGCTTGAGAACGCAAAGACGCGTGAAACAAAAAGAGGGCAGTCCCTCGTACTGCGAAAGCCGAGTTTCCCTCGACCTAGAGAAGACATAAGAAGTAGTGAATGACAATGCACTGTTTCTTCAAGGGCAGATACGTTTGGATTGTCGGCAGCGTATGTCTTCTGGCATCGTATCTCTGGCACAGTGTCTGGGGCTTGCTTTCGTACCGGAGAAAATCCAGATCCTCCGCTTCGGTCAGTGAGCAGGTAAATCTTCTTTTGACCGCCGGTCAATCCTGGAAAGCGCTAAGAACCACAACTAGATTTGTTGTTCATTTTTACCTTCAGCTTGCGATTAAATAAAGGAGGCAGTTCCGATATTCATCAAATCGCTTGTTGAATGATAATATATACTGATAAACTGAACGACTGCTCAACTTGAAAATATTTGCTTTCTTTCAAGTTATTCATAACCCTGCATTGCAATTGAGAGATCAATAAGACATTTTCAATGCACGCTATTCAAATAGTAATTATTTTTTAATAAGTGACTTGTGTAGCACATTTGTTTATTCACCAAACATACTTACAACATTCTAACTGACGCGGTGCTATATTTAAGCAAGCCGAGTGCAGTCATGCTTATGGAAACAATGTAAGCTTTTGGCAGAGACCACTGAAGTGATGTAACACCGCGTCTCGCTTTCTCCAAACCTGGTGCATAATAGTCCCAAACCCGTTCACCTGTTCGACGGATAGACAGAGTTGATCGGCAGTGACGTAAAGACGCTGTCAGCACCCGATGGGGAGAGTCACGCAGCTTTAAGGCTTTACAACATGTTGACACATGCCGTGTGCCGAGGTTTGAATAGTCTCTTCTTTCACACGACTGTGAACTGGAGTCATCCTCCAGATCTGAGGATCCATTTATTAGCACAATCGTGTCAAGCGCAGCCATCACTCAATCAGTAAACAGTCAAATTAATTCATTTCTTAAATGCATCTTACTTATGCTTTATGCATGTACACTGATTACCAGAACCTTAGAAAGTAGAAATGCGCTGTTTAAAATGAAGCGATAAATCAATTTATTATGTCGCTTTGTTGCACTATTGCTGTTTGATTGTTGGTTTTGTGTTTCTATTTAGCAATGCATTGGAATTATTTTTCACCAGAGGCCACAAAAGGCTGAACTATGTACTCTTTGAATCTATTATTAAAGTGTCAGGTGATTCAGATCCGCTATGTTTCCTGTCTGCGCCTCAGATGAATGAGTCGAGCGGCCCTCATGTTCGTCATGAGGCTGGATTTGAAATAGTCTGACGCTCACAGACAGATGCGCCACCCGTCACTCATTATATACATGCACAGAAACACCTTCCACAGTGTTTACGGTAAACAAAGGGCTTTTACCTTTACATTTAGCCAGTGAAAGGTTGCTGAAGGTTGACTGATCGTAACTTTTAAAGTCCAAGTTAAGAAAAGTAAAGCATGATTAAAATGGAAGACATATGGGAATGCTAAAAAAAAGCTTAGCGTCAGATAAAATGCTAAAAAAAAAAAAAAATTCCAGTGCAAATATCTAACAATCCTTAAATCAGGATATATTTAGTTGAAGAAAATTAACATAAGATTTTAAATCTTATTTTGAGAAAATAATCAACATGAAGTTATTTTATGATTAAAACAAAAACAAATATCTGCCAAAGGGCTCAGATAAATCTACATACAACAGTACTGAAGAACATGCTTTTTTTAGGCAGTGCGCACATTTAGGACTTTCTGCTCTGATTTACGGATCTTCATTTGTGGAAAGGTGAATTAAGACATTTTACGATCCACAGAAACACACTTTTTGTTCAGTGCTTACAGCAACTTTTAGATTTACTTGGAGTTGTTTAGAGATCTTGAGATCTATGAAGACAGTAATGTGGATTCTTTACATTCTAATAACAGCATTAATGAAAATCAGTACATGTTGTGCAAAACAGTGCACAAATTAAAGGTTTTTAGTATTGCTACTTCATATTTTTTCAGGGTTTTATGTGAACTTGCTAATACTTGGAATATAAACATAACATATAAATGGCCAGAGCAAGCAATACTCAGTTTCCAGGAGTCAGAGTACACAGGTTTTTATTAGTACACTGGGAAATAGTTTTGTTGCCGGTTACATGACTGCTATGATTAGCTGTCAGGCACCGAACACACATTTTACTCTTCTCTTAAGTCCGTTTTTTCCGTATATATATATATATATATATATATATATATATTATATATATAATTTTTTAGTAACGCTTTAGTAATAGCAATAAATAAATAATATCAATGGACAATAGAAGGTTGCAACAACTAAAAAAAACTAACATTATGCCAAATTAAGAATCATTAGGTTATAGTGCAAAGCAGGTGCAAACCATTTGTGATCCTTACATTATCAATTCATCAAATCTTGGGGGTTTTTCATCCATATGTTAGATTTGTTTCCTGCTGTATAGATTCCACTCCAAATCAGGACAGGACCCCGACGTGCCAAGAAAGATGACATTAGCTCAAGCTACGTAACTCCAGTGCTATTCAAAGAATGTGATAACGTAGGAAAGTTCATTTCTTATTTTTCTCCGGGTATGAATTCTTCAGAAAGCACGCAGAGGTTGTATGTGTACTGTATCTGCATGAGCGTCAGAGCATTACACCAGCGTTACACGCGCCTCTTGTGTTACACCGCCTCGGCACGTGTCACGTCTCGGTCCCATCACTGGAAAGTTGGCTTGAGATCAGGCAAAATGATACTGGGACTGTGGGCCGGGGGCTAGCAAACCACCCCCAAATGTCCTGGGACAGAGTGTTCTGGCTGGACGGAGGGGGTGGTCGAGGGTCCCCTACCGATGTCAGTCTGCACTCGCTCACACTCTGTGTTTATATGTGCCCGTCTCTGGCTGGAGTTCTCTGTAAGTCATAAATCGGATCTTATAAACAACATAAAAGCTGCTCTTCTCTCTGTCTGTGTGCATACAGTACATTTACTTGCTCTGATGCTCAAGCACATTGTAATCGCATACACCTGTCTTGAAATATTTTGAATGCTTTAAATAATGTTTTATCGTGTACTTTTCTATAGAACATCAAATTGGTGTTAAGTCTGTTCAATAACAATAAGGAGTAGTAGGCCATCCAAAATGCAGAGGAGTTTGTTTCTTCATCAGATTTGGAGAAATGTAGCATTGCATCAGCAATGGATGCGCTGCAGTGAATGGGTGCCGTCAGAATGAATCAGAATCAGAAATAGCTTCATTGCTAAATGTCCCTAGACAGAACTATGAATGTGTCCTGGTGTACAGATGAAGTTCTTTACAGATGCACAGGTGTGTTATGTGTTGTTCAGGTGGGATATGGCCTGAGGGAAAACCGTTCTGGTGGTCAGTGCTCTGTAGAGCCGACCAAAGGGGGACAGTTCAAAGAAAGAGTGGGCTGGGTGTGTGGCGTCCACAGCGACTTTCTTAGCCCTTTTCCTCACTCTAGAGATGTAAACGTTCTGGGCAGATGGGCACCGATAATCCTGAGTGTCCTTTGTAGTCTTCTGATGTCTGTTTGGGTACCTCAACCAAACCTGACAGTTATAGATAATCACAGGACAGGCTCAATGACAGCAGAGTGTATGTGAGTCTATGTGAGTATCCCACTTCAGGGGCTGAGAGATGGTGGTGCCCAGGAATAGAACAGTGTGAGGGGGGCTTTTCCATCAAGTCCACGACCATCTCCACTGTTTTGAGCTTGTTTAGCTTCAGGTTGCTGAGAATGCACCAGACAGCCAGCTCTTTGACCTCCTGTCTCCATCCTGGATGAGTCTGATGGCTGTGGTGTCATCTGCAAACTTCAGGAGCTTGACAGAGGGGCGCTTCAAAGTGCGGCCATTCATGTAGACAGAGAAGAGCAGTGGGGCGAGGACGTAACCCTGAGGGGCATCGAAGCTGGTGGTGATTTGCCCAGCCTCACTAGCAACCACCTGTCTATTAGGAAGCTCCTGATCCATTTACAGACGGAGGAGAGCTGTATGAGTTTGTCTGAGAGAAGGTTTTGAAAGGTTGAGCTGAAGTCCACAAATACGATCCTTTAATTCCTAGGTTTGTCGAGTCCAGACAGCTAATAAAAAACCTCACGATAATCCACAAGTCATCCACACGACTCCAGTCCATTAGTTTACATCTTGAGAAGCTGAAACAAATCCACCTTTAAGATATTTTACCTTAAATACAAGTCTTCCAAGTCTATCCATAATAACAGTTGCCTCTCACATAAAATTCCAGTCACATATTTGTTTAGAGCTCTTTTGGCTTGCAAATGCTGCTTGATTAATGCAAATTTATCTCCTGATTCAAACTGCTTTTTATGAAGCATTATTATGGATAATAGTTGCAAATTGAAAATTTTAAGTTAAAAACACCTTATTTATGGATTTGTTTCTTACAAAAACGCAACTTTTGGTTTCTCAAAACGATTGATTGTTGATTATTTGTGGATTATTGTGATGTTTTTATCAGATGTTTGGACTCTTTTTCTGATGGCACCCCTTCACTGCATTACTGTTGAGCAAGTGATGCATTGCAGCATTATTTGTTGAAGACACAAGCTCGTCTGCGTCTTGGGTGGCCTGAGTGCGAGTACAAGACATTTATCATTGATTTTGATTAAGTGACATCAGAAACAGTTACTTGAACTTGAACCCAAGTTCCCACTGGGTTGATGTGTTTTTTTCCCGTCACAGGCTCATCCCGTGCTTCCATCGTCCTGTAGCGATTGCTCTCTTGTGTGTATCTATTTACTCAACTTCAACTTTTCATCCTGCCAAAAGAACAATTCGTGCTTGAACCCGATTGGCCATTTAAGCCCATGCGCTGAGCTAGTTCTGGTCTCAAAACATTCGTCCCACCGTGTCCAAGAGGTGACACATTGTGCCTCAAGACACAACATGTGTTATTTAGCTTTCATATCAGCTCATGATTGATCTGAATGTGGTTTATGTGAGCTTGGGCAGCTCTGAAACTTCTTTCTTCACGTGTTTGTCATTTGCTCACCATAGCACAGCACGGTAAAACTTGGCCTAATACTCAGTATGGCTGTATTACCTCTGTCTATCAGGTTTCATTGTAAACTGCTAGTAATATAAACTCAAGAGAGCTCTTCTGCTAGCTCCTGTTTACTCCACAGCTGCACAATTTAGTTATCTTGAAATGGTTTGGGCCTCCTCTGGCGTTTTGTGTTACTCCGACTGTCCAAATTTATACTCTGGCTAAGAGAGTTGATGTGTTTTTCTTGGATATGCTGATGGGCTGACATATCAGGTACTTTGCTGTCAGTCAAACTCACGCTGTACAGTGCTGTATGTAGAGAACACACACTGTGTACCCTGATATCAGCAAAATCATTTCTGAATCACGCGTGATGTAACTTTTAGAATTGTAATTAATGAATTTATACGAATTAAAATACATTTTAACTAATAGAATTCCGTGAAAATATACATATATAAGATTACATAAAAAGAATATTAAAATAAAAATAAAGCATATTTGGCAGAAAATGAGTGAGCAAATTTCTTATCATTAGCCTTAATTTAAATACCAAACAGCAACAAATTATCAAATGAACAATTACATCAATTAAATTTACTTTAAACTATAGTAATGAGAATCTATTACAATAGATTATTTTACCGAATTTCCCAGATTTGAATTCAGTGGTAGTATGTTTTGTTCCAGGTGCAATTAATAAATCGTTTTTATTAAGCAGATGTCCATGGATTGTGTCCCTGAACACATTTGTCCTGTCCATCACACAGTATGTATTTAGTCTTAGACAACGCCGTCTGCATTTCTGCTCTGTCATCTGCTGGTGTCCTGGGACAGGTGATGCACACCCTGATGTAAATGATGTCTCACTCCACAGCTTCAGTGTCAGATGTCCACTGCCAGAACATTGTGAAAATAAACATCAGAAGTTTCCTTCTCTTGAGACTTGCCAGCAGACTTGTTAATGACCGATGCACTTTTTTTGCTGTAAATTCTGTGCCTTATTATGTAGACTACAACTTTGTGTATGTGTGTGTGTATATATACGCACATATTGGCACCACGTATAAGTCAAATGATGCATGTGACTATGAGACCACGACTGCCGTGTTGGAGTAGTGCCTCTGTTTCTAATACTATTCTGGGAGAAGACATCTGGGTTTGCAGCATGCAAAATAAATCTGAGAAATTTAAGAGGATATTTGATATCTTTTAAGGACAACATTATGACTGTGAACTCAAAAATCATTTATTTATGGTGATCTGGGTCAAGTGACCTATATTATAGGGCAGAGGTGGGGAGGGTGATGGAGGGCTTCATATTTCATCCTCTAAGTTAAAATCGATCCGTAACTGTCTTATCTGTGGATGAGTAAGCTGTTTTAGATGACTGGAGAGGGTGAATCAGTCAGAACACTGACACTGGCTCTAGTTTCAGTTGTGAAAGGGTCAAGAGGTTTCCACAGGCTCCTGTTTTCCTGTAGTAGCGTGCCATCATCTGCCATGCTGTTTATAAATCAGGAGAAACATAATCTTGTTTATATATAAAAACAGCTCAATATTAGGTTGTTTTGTGTGGAGCCCCTAAAAAGGACGTGATGGTAAATCCATAAATAAATACATTAAAAAAAGAAGATGGTGAGAAAGAATTTGTGATGCAGGCAATATGTGGTTAGAGAGTTTTATTCAAATTAAATCTTCTTTTCTTATTTCAGTGCTTTTGTGAACAAAAGAGAAGTTTGTCATAGTATGCAAATGTTTTGCGAGAGAATGCAAAGTTTCTTTTGCAGTACTTTTGTTTGAGAATTGTAAAAACTTTTGAGAAAGTGAGAGAGAGCAGCATTTCTCGGATGAATGCAGTATTTCTTGGGGGAATGCAACATTGAGAGAATTGTGAAATATATTGAGAGATCATAAATGTTTTGCAAAACAAATGCAATGTTTTTTGTGAGAACACACGTTTTGTGTGAGAATAAAAGTTTTTGGTTAAACGCAAGAGTTTTGTGAGTTTATCTGGGGAATGCAATACTTTTGTGAAAAAAAGTGATTTGCTTAAGGGGGCAATGTTTTGTAGGAAAAGCTGCAGAGAGGATGCAAAGTTTCTTGAGGAAACATACTACTTTGCAAAAAAAAAAAACCTGCAAAAGCACTTTTTCTCCTATCTCATATTTTTGTTCCATCACCCTCTGCATTTTTCTTTAGTTTTTATATTAATTGATCTCTTCATATGGTCTTGATTTTTCCAATTCTTGGCTTCATTTTGTCTGAATTCAAGCCCTTGAAATTCCTTGTAAATTCCATCAATGTGAAATCTTAAAAAACATGACATCTCTGATCGAACCTCTCAAGGTGACAGAGAAGTCGGTGCTCAAATTTCTTTCCATTCATTTTCTAAGCAGCTCTTTCTGGAAACCGGGTGTCTCCAGGGCCCCTTTGACACCTGGTGGGGAGGCATCTGACATGGCTTTAGCACTCAAAGCTTCTCAGATATCACACAGCAATTCCTGAGCCAAACATAGCCCCTCCCCAGGACCTGCTGACGTAAAACCCCCCATACCAGTTACATTTACTGAGACCGGCTCATTCCATTCTTAGTGTGACCTCCACTTGGTAGAAGTTCATAGAGCAATCAATGGAGAGGATGAGATGGACGGATCAACTTGTTAATAGGGGATTTAAAATGTCTCATTTTTGTCCGGCTTCTGTCTCATATGAGTTTTCCACTTGGCTTATTGTTGGATTATCAGTGCCTTTTTGATCCAGCTACAGGTGAATCTCTGTTAGTTTGTCCACAAGTCTAGTTGGTTTTAGTCAAGACCATGAGTTCTTCTAACTCTAGCGCAGGTATTGACCTTCTCCAGGTCAGGATTGAGTCCTTGAGCAGCAAAATGGACAGGCTCATAAGCATCCAGGAAAAAGTGCTCAGCCGACTCGACGGCATGTCTCAGGACATTGACGGCATTGAGAAAGACGTTGAAACTCTGAAAGTGGAAAAGGAGGAGATCCATATTCCTCCGGTTATCCGTACAGGACCAGCCAATGAGATGAAGGAGATGTGTCAAGAAATGAACAGCATAATGTTGGCAGTAAATCAGCGCTCGGAGCAGCAAACCCAAAAATTGGAGGGGATGGAAAGACTGGTCATGAGCATTCAACAGGTGGTCAGTTTTATTGGAGAAACTGTGAAAACTTCCAAAATTATGGATATTATGTTCAAAGGGCCGGCATCTCGGAAGAACAAAGCAGCTTCGGCCCTCAGGTCCAAGGAGTGTAAAATCAAAGTGATCAGCAAGTGTCAGGCCTCAGATAACAATGAGCCTGCCACTATAAAGGTGAGTTAAATCTCCTGATAGAAGATCATATATGTGCAACCAGGTGAAACAGTGTACTGGCATTTTGTGAAGATGATGGTGTTACAATTCCATTCATCCCATGCAAACTTTCTTAAGTAGAGATGGAAGATACGGTGCCATTTTGAGGGTCTTCAAAAGGTCAGCACTCACTTGGCCATTAAACCAGTCACTGACGTTAGATTTACTTTCACAACTAAATTGGTCTTCATAGTTTCTTCCTTGTGGCATTATCGTGATTTAAATGATTAGAAAGGAGAACAGAGACTTCAAAAAAGGAAATAAATTAAGTTAGCTTACTTATGTGATGGGCTATAGTTTCAACTGGAATCTGGCATTACTCCCCCACCCCCAACTGTTTGCCCTTCAAAATACCATGCGTTGTGTTATTGTAGACACATCTCCTGGGCTATGTCAGGGAAAGACTTCAAACAATAGTGCCACATTAGAGGAATCATGTCGTTTATGAATTCATTTCCCTTTTTTGTAGTTCATATAGCAAAGCAACACTTTTATGCTTTAACACATTTACAATTATTTCCAGACTAACAGTGCTTCCTAACAGCCCATCCCACTCATATTGTATCCATAACAGGACACTACCTGGACTAATCTCAAACATCTTGGATAAACAGAAAATTTTCCTTGCTTCATTGGGCTAAGATTATAGCTTTATTAACCATGCGGTTGTGCATTTTACAAGAATTGTAAAGAGTTGGAGCCCCTGGAAGAGATCCAAAATTTGCTTTACATATTACAGGTTTTTTTGTTTATTTTGTTGCAGAGAAACACACATACCATGTTCATCTTTTGTCTTTGCTATATATATTTTTTTTGCTCCTAAGCTACGAGATCACAAAGTCAAAGATGGGAAGTTTCGTCTGAGCCTTAAAGGCCTCAAAGCACAGAAGAAGAAGAAACCACCCGATTCAACAGGTAAAATACAGCAGAAAACATGAAAACAAGACATTTACATTTAACAGTATCCAGACAAAACGCTCATTAAAATGACATGGCTGAATACCTAATGACATCTACTGAATCCAAACATCATTTAAAATCACATCAGGCACAATTATTTCTATGTGTAATGCATTGATTTACTTTGCATTCACATCTAGTTGTTTCTTTACTATGCTTATGTTGCAGATTCAGTATTTTTGAAGAAGCAGGCACTGTTGCTTGAAGAGGTTCAGAAACTAAATCAGGAGAATGCAGAACGCTCTGAAGCTTCCCAACATCTGGAGAAAAATGTGCAGGAATCAGAGGATGGCTTGGTTACTCCAATTCAGCAGGACCTTATCCTTGAGGAAGCCAAGCCACTTGAACCTGAACAGGAGATAAGTTTAAAAAAAGAAAAGAAGGTAACTCTGGAGCTGAAAGAAGATGAGATGAAAGCCACAGAGCCAAAGATAGAGGAAGTCCAAGCTGAAACACCTAAATTAGTGGAGGAAGAGAGTAAGGAGCTGCCATTAGAGACTACAGACATACTGAAAGATCAGGAGGAAGAGGGTACGAAGGACCAGACGGTTACCAATGATCCTTCAGAACCTGACCTAACTGATACAGAGCCTGCTACGCCAACTGAGAACTCAGTGCAAAGGTGAGTTGTGAATCTAATTGGGTTTCCATGTCATATACAAAATTGGCCAAAAGTATGTGAACCCCATCTTGTCATCAATCAGTTTGACAAATACAATAACTACATTAATGACAAACCTTTTTACTTCATACTAGAGAATTGTGTGATTTCATTATTCTGGCATGATTACGTGCCCAAATTATTGTTCATATAGAAATGGTTTACTGTAGAGGACAGACTTGGAGGGTCTGCATCCTGCAGAGTTTTGCTCCAACCCTAATTGAACACATCAAGGTCTTACTAGGTACACTAAAACTTTTCAGGTAAGTGTGTTGAGGCAAGTTGGAGCTAAACTCTGCAGGATGTCAGCCCTCCATGATCCCTGGTTTACAGGGGGCCCACTGTCCATTGTGGAAGAACTTGTCTGGTCTGAACAAAGCCTAGACTTGAACACCTTGGCGGTGAATTAAAGGCTAGCTGCGAGGCAGATCCCATTACTTCACCTCACTAATGCTTTTGCAAATAAGATTTGAGCTTTGGTTTTGCTGTCTTCAGCTGTTGTTCTGTTTGTGTTATTTCAGCATTGAGTCCGAGCAGACGGATGAGGTGACCACCAGCAGCAAACGACGTGTGACACAAGAAGATCTGGGTTTGGAGGACCACAAGAAAAGCAGGGTTGAGGAGGGGAAAGAAAAGAGCGAGGAGGAGTCACAGGAACCTGAAGATCTTCGTGGCGTTTTCAAAGCCGATGGTGTGGAAATCGAGTTGGATTTCAGCAAACTAAAGAAAGAGAGCTATGAGGATGAAGATGAAGATCACAGTGATCACTTCTTCATTGGTAAATCCAATTTAGATATTCTGCTAACCTTAAGTAACCTTGCAACTACATGCCAGTGAACTCTCATTAATTTGCAACTACATGCCAGCGAACTCTCATTAGCGTATAAGTAGAGCGCTAGGTTAGGGTTACCAAAATTAGTTGAGATGTATGTGCAAAGCTACTTATAGTCAGATCGGTTATTTGGGGGGCACCAACTAAAGAGATAGCACACATTAAGAGGACAGCCTACTAATACTCTAATGACTGCTAATTGAGATATAATTGAACATTTACTATAGTGTAACAACTAAAGTGGACAAGTGGATCAACATGAAATGTTACCAAAAAGCAGAATATATATCTTGCAGTCACATAATCCATCATTTTTCTAAATTTACCAGTTTGCTACAACAGTTATCTTCAATATATTCAGTAGGGATGCACAATATTAGGCCTACGTTAAAAAAAAAAATATGCAGATATACTTTGCAGATAAGACAAATAACTCACATTATGAAAACTAAAATACAACAACAAACAAACTAATAAATAAATAAATGCATCGGATAGACTTGGTGTTGTTCCCCAACACAAGAAAATATAGTGGCATTGGCATCTGCTAAAATGAATTAAAAAATATCGTCATTGCCAATATCGTGCATCCTAATTATTGAGTAGACAATATAGAAATATTATTATGTATTGTGTATTATTATTTCTAATAATCCAAAATGATATTTCAGCTAGAAATACTAACTTCAAAAAAAGCACCGTTATCCGATGTCAGTCAAATATTTGGACTTAATATTCTGAACAAGTAAAAATTTATGATACACATTTGATTATGGTTTTCCTATTATACATTCCAGATTTAGTTAATGGAATTTCAGTTTTGGAATGCAGTTATGCATAACACATTTCAAGTATTTGAGAAACTTAAATTACGTGTTTAGCAGCCCGTTATGCGTCCCGTGTTGGGAAACGGCTTACAAAACATAACTTGTGTGTCTGGTCAGCAGGCATGTCAACTATTTAACCTTCATGTTTGTTCTCCATCTCCTGCAGATTGCACTCCACCTTCACCAGCACCCTTCAACCACCGCGTGGTGTCTGCCAAACCCAACCAGATTAACAACTTCTACACTATCAACCGGCAGGAGGTTCTCGGAGGGTCTGTGGAAGTATTTTCTTGCATTTTGGAACCGATTGCTGAGAACAGAATGTTTTAGAGACGGTGCAAATTCTGCTAATCCCCTCAAAGGCTAATTGCGTAACCTTACAGTCGGTCTCCCCTCACCCGATTCATAACTTCAGAGTCAAGCCAGTTATTTTTACATTGAGATTTCAGGGTATGTGAAACTGTACCTCTGTGCCAGCTGGAAACTAATCACTAGGTGTTAATCCATCTCTTCAAAGGGAATGTTCTTCTTGTTGTTAATGCAATAGTATCTGAAAAATATGACACCCTCGCTGCATTACAACAGAGTCCCAGAAGTCCTTCCTGGTCTGCGCCACTAAGTCTTTTAAAATGTCGTTTTGCGTATACAGTGGCTCCAAAAAAGTATTTGGACACTTAAGCCACACTTAAATATGTGCGAATGTCATCGCAGATAACAAAATATCAGAGCGTCTATATCTGTGCACAAATGCAGGATCTTTTCTCAGAACTACTGTTTACTTTCCACTTACATGTTACATTTTATTTTGGCAGTCCACTTTAGACATTCTACTAACTCTAAGTAACTATAAGCAACCCCATGTCCACTAGAGTATTAGTAGACGGTTATGGTTTGGGTTAGCTGAATATGTTGAATATGTGCAAAGTTACTGAGTCAACTGTGTGTTTTAAAGGCTATAAAGAAAAAAATGTTGATTGACATGTAGTTACTAATTAGTTAGTCTGCTTTAGACGTTATACTATCGAAATAAAGCGCAAATGTTTTTCTAGGTGTCTTAACTGTCACTGATAATTTCTTATATCTGCTTTCAGGGGCCGATACGGTCAGGTGCATAAATGCATTGAAAATTCCTCTGGACTCACTTTGGCTGCAAAGATAATCAAAGCTAGGAGTCAAAAAGAAAAGGTACATTTGATATTTCTGTTTTATTTATTTCAGGTTTTTTTATTTAAATATTTTGCTTGCCATTTCTTTTGTAATTTTTGTAAAGCAATTTTTGAGTAAAAACTGTTTAAAAGTAAATCGACATGTTTTTTCACTAACATGTTTTCGAGTTAAATAAAAAAAAATTATTTGCTTTGTGCTTATTTAACATAACTGAAGATATCACAGCATTAAACGATTGGTTGGTTCATGTTGCACACACAGCCAATGAGCTTGCTGCTTTACATTTAAAGGTCTGGTTAGCATCCACTTGAGCATTTTGCAGCATGCTTTCAGAGTTCCTCAGAAACCCTCCACCTTCCCCAGCTCCACCTGTATAGATTTGCTACTGATTATTTTTTATGCTATTTGTGCAGCAGCAGTATGTATTAAACACTCACAGCACTGCGTCACGTTGACAGTAATGTATAATGTTTTTGATTCATTCAGTCTATCACTTGCCATTTTTTTGTAATCATTTGTCAAATTTACTAGCAATTTCTCAGTCAACATTGTTTCAAAGTAAATCCGACGCAAAGTGTTTTGGTGTACATATTGTATTCTGCAAGCTCATTTGTGCTCATTTGTAAAATAATATATTTTTAATGTGCGTTATGCAACAGGAGGTGGTGAAGAATGAGATTCAGGTTATGAACCAGCTCGACCACGCTAACCTGATCCAGCTCTACGCCGCCTACGAGTCCAGGAACGACATCATCCTTGTACTTGAATAGTATGTGCATTTTAATTGCTTCATTCTTATTGGCTAGTTCTCATTAAATAACACACACACACACGAATAATGCATGCAGTCAATTCAAATTCTGTTCAAATGTATTATTACGTAATTTATTCATGTGTTTGTGATGCTACCTTTTGGTTACCATTGTAATAATAAAAATAGAGTAGTTTAATGCATTTCGAAGACACTTGTATTCAAAGCAACTTACAAATAATAGCAATGGACTAAATCAACATCAGCAAAAGCAATGCTAATTATCTTCTGATAATGAGTAACCGCAGGTAAGGATCGTGAAGTTAATCGAAACACACACGCGCTTATCTTCCTGAACAGTGTTGATGGAGGTGAACTCTTCGACAGAATCATCGATGAGAACTATAAGCTGACGGAGCTCGACACGGTGATGTTCATCAGGCAGATCTGTGAAGGCTTGCGCTACATGCACAAGATGTACATCCTCCATCTGGACCTAAAGGTAGGAGCCGAGACCCAGCGTAGCGCTTACATCTAAAAAACATGATCTGTCACAGGCCCTCGGAGGAGAAAAATGTCCGACATTCCTTTAGTTTTAAAGCAAACAGCCAGAGAGTAACCTTCATAACCGTTGCTGTTTCTTGTGGCCCGCAGCCAGAGAACATTCTGTGTGTCAGCAGGCTCACAAATAAAGTCAAGATCATCGACTTCGGCCTCGCCAGGAAGTAAGTGCGCTCACGGCACCGATGGCTTTGTTCAGAAATGAGAAAGAGTTTAGTAACGGTCCCTCTCTTCAGGTATCAGCCCAGGGAGAAGTTACGGGTGAACTTCGGGACGCCGGAGTTTCTCTCTCCTGAGGTGGTCAACTACGATTTCGTCTCGTTCAACACGGACATGTGGAGTTTGGGCGTCATCACCTACATGCTGTGAGTCTCTACATGAAGTTTGTACTTCTATTATTGCTCTTAATATTCCTGTTAAGTTTTTTTTATTTCTTGCGATTAATGTCTTTGAAATTAATTGTGAAATGCACAGGAGCAATTTCTGAGGGCAAATTGTTTCAAAGTAAATCCTACAAAAATGTCATATTATAGGTATAATACTTTTTATTCATAAAATCTTGTTTTCATGCTAAATTAAATTTGAAAACATTTCTTTTTTTGTTTTTCTATGATCACTATTGCTTCATGTAAAAATGTACAGTGTTCATAGTTTTGACTTTTATTTTGATATTATTATTATTATTATTATTTATACATTATTTATCATCTGTACCTTATTAATTAAATGTGATATTTATACATTTATACATATATTTTATCATGTTAATTTTAGTTTAGGTTTTAGTGGGTTTTTTTGTAATATTTGTAGTTATAGTTTTTGTATTATATATATATATATATATATATATATATATATATATATATATATATATATAATAAATGTAACTATATTTTGTCTATTTTGCATAATATATGCCATTTTATTGATTATTTCACTGAGTTACCGTTTCTTTGTTTGTTTTGTGTTCAGTATCGGTTCATTCAACGTAAACCCGACACTGATTTGTCTGAACGGTGTTTTCCAGACTCAGTGGTTTGTCGCCCTTCCTCGGCGACGACGACAATGAGACACTAAACAACATTTTGGCCTGTCAGTGGAACTTCGAGGAGGATGAATTCTCCGAAGTCTCAGAGGAAGCCAAAGATTTCATTTCCAAACTGCTCGTGGTGGATAAAAGGTGCTCGAGAAAATAAAACCACCTCCCTCCGATGATGATAGTAGTATTGTTATTTTCCTTTAGCTGCAGCATTCAATCATTTGAGAATTATTATCTCAGGACTGGAACTCACAAGCTTGTGTTTACGGCGTGTGTGTGTGTGTGTGTGTGTGTGTGTAGCTGGAGGATAGGAGCCACCGAAGCGCTGAAGCACCCCTGGCTGTCGGATCCAGCCGTTCACTTCCGCCTGCATCAGAAGGTACGGTCTGCGTTCATCACAAGACGCTCGCATTGTTCGGCCAAAATCCGAACGAACTTCTGAGAGTGTGTTGGTTTTCTTCACAGAAAAACAGATGCCGCTCGCGTAGAAACTCTTGTCTGCCTCCACACGAGAGCTAATGTGAGTCTCAGCACGTCACATCTGCTTTTTACGTCCAGAAATGACATCCTGCTGAAGACGTTTTATTTTATGTTTCAGGGACCAATGCTGCTGTGGAACCACGAGGATTACTGGACATTATATTACGTTATACTACACACCGTCTTCCCCGAAAACATTGATGACATTTCTTGAATTACAGCTATATGTCATTGATCCTATTCCAGAACGTGAGGTGATCTTCATTCGGCCTCAGAAACATCCTGTTTTGGGTTTCATTCACTGATTCTGCAAATCTAAATTCAGTTCATATAAGTATATATATATATATATATAAAACTCATTCTACACTAAAGGGGAAAAGTAAACAGTGTAAAACGATAAAGCAAAAAAAAAAAAAAACATACTTGAACCTTAAAGCAATCTAAATCATAACATGAAGTAACATTTTACTTAAAGCCTTTATTTATAATGCATTATAAAAGTAACAAACTTGTAATGGGCCTTTGTATGTATTACAATTTGTAATGCTTTATAATATTAACTATTCATTGTTTCGGCTTTAACGCATTAAACGCGTAAACCTTCATATAATCGCAGTGCATTATAATTTAGTTGCAATTATTTATGCAAAGATGAAAGAAATGACGTATTATGTAAATTACGACTACCTTTATAATGCATTTTGCAGGCTTTAGGTAAAGTGTTAACACAGCTTTTGACTATTATGAATGAGCGTTATGAATAAACTTTAGCTCCACTGCTGTAACATTATGACTTTCAAGCTTCTTCAATATGCTGATTTTTGATTGCACCTCTATAATGACTGAAATATGCCTGAGTTATGAGAGATTATTGAGTGAATATTGTTGTCACAAATGTTGTTTTTAGGTTTTACTCGTTCTACAGAAATGAAAAGGGATGCAAGATGTGATTTTGAGAGAGAGCATTAACACAAGCATTTTTCTGCTCTACACACACACACACACACACACACACACACACACACATTAATGTAGTTTTTTCACTTTATTTTTTGAATGTTGAGTATGTAACATTGCATTATACGCACTTTAGAATATTTAATGTGAAAATGATATGAAAAATGATCTTAACAGATTCAAAAGATTAGATTTTTGTTTTATATATTAACAGTGTTTTCCATGCAAATGTGAATTAAAGGACTTGTAGAATATAGAAGATTATAATAAAAGAAAAGTCTTACCTTTCTTTTCCTCTGTTCAGTCGGTCTTGTAAATGAGATACGAGACAAACATATCGTTCAAAGTAAAATATTTCATATTTCAACATTTAGTTGAAGTCTCTGTTCAGATATTTTTGTATTTCTATACTGATAAACGCTCTATTTTGTTTAGTGTTTTAGGAGTCGATAGACTGATTGTGTAGACGGAATAAAAATCAATTCATTAAATGTAACTTTAAGTATTCATTGCTTTTGATTAATAAAAGTACTGCTCTGTCACAAGCATGCAGAATAAAAGCGCTGTCTATCCGACTCCGGGCCGTGTCCACTAGAGGGCAGGGAGCTGCTGGTTTAGCTGGTTAGTGTGGGTAACTAGCTCCAGCCGGATGATAGATCTGCACCGGCTGAACAAGTGCAAAACGGGACTGTATTCTGATCAGTAATAAATGATTTAGATCAGGACGAGGACAAGGAAATAAACACAATTCAAGACAGAACAGATTTTTTTGATTCAGCTCACGTTGATTTATGAATTTTTTAAACTGGTTTTGGACCACAAAGTTGTTTCGATACCACTTTCTATAAAGCCTGTATTTATAACGCATTATAAAGGTATTCTTAAGGCTATAATGAATGCATAATACTAAAAAAAAACCTTAAAATGTGTTAGAACTTCTCGTGGATAATGTATTTACCCATATTCTTATGAATATTGATGAGATGATACTACATATTGTATCACGCAATTATTTATAATGCATCATGCATTTATTATAATGCATTAAGAATACCCTTATAATGTATCATAAACACAGGCTTCGTAGAAAGTGTTGACGTTGTGTTTACTATCTCTTATAAAACACATCTTTTGCATTTAAACCGATGCAAATTGTAAATAATCACTTTTTTAAACCGCTTTTTCACAGCTAGCAATTACGTCTTTAATTGTATTGCTTGTATTTGTCAATTATAGTATTATGATTATAATGATCACAAATGATCGCTTTACCCTACTATTAGGGCTTCTACGCTTAAGACTTGAACCAGCAAACAGACAAATGAAAAAGAAAAAGTGATGGATTATGATACTTTTTCAGCCTTGTTTGTTTTTAAAATAAAAGTCCTGTTTTATGGCAAATGTAAATGCTCTTTCACAGCAGAAGTGAAACGAACGAGTCTCAAATAACTTCTGAACGGCAGATCAGCTCAAAACGAACTATTTTCGTAAAAAAAAGTAGAAAAAGAGAAACACAGATCGCAGAAGTGCATGCATTTTTTTTTTTATACGACTTTCCCACTTGACTAATTTAATCTGCGATATGAAACGGTCCTGATAAGAGAGTCCTTTTTAGGGTTTGACCCGTGACACATTTATTACGTTACTGTTTTTCTGTCCCGCTTTTCTCTGAATGTTTTCCTTATAGTTATGACCGTTTAATGTAAGGTAAATAAATCCTGACACCTTTAGCGCTAAATGCATGGGAACACAAAGTGCGTGTGTTTATTATTTATTATATCGTGACTCCCTCATTCCTTCTGGTGTCTCTTGGACGACTGCAGAGATCTGAAGTGATCTGACGGGCCCTTGGCTTCAACATTAGCGTGTGAAAATGCTCTTTTAGGTCAGGCTGGGTGGATAATTGCTTCTCGTACCGTATATATATTTTCTGTGGAGGGCAAAGGTCACGTGTACCGTAATGCCAGTGCTGTAAATGCCTACAAACTCTGTCTCTTGGCCAAACAGGTGAAATGATTTCCGCTCGGGTGTTTATTAAGGCGCCTGCTTCGCAGGTATTCTGCGAGCAACGAGACGTTTTGTCCACCGTCTCTCTCTTTCTGTCCGTTCTGTCTTGATTTCTGTCTCTCCGGAGTAAGAGGGGGTTCTGGAAGCACAATCAAAACCAGATGGACTTATTACGGCCTAAAGACAATAAATATCATAGTCAGAGGGACCACCAGCATTAGGTCTTCATACGGACACACTCTGACAGAAATATAGAATCACATACGGTATGTAATACTGATGACGGCACGCTTTTTATTTTAATCTCGTTATGTTAAATTAAAGATGTTTCACTGGTTAAAATGAGCTAGCAGTGAACATGAACATGCCTAGCTCAGTTTCAAGCGGAAAACTTAATAATAACAAATGATGGTAAAAATCTGAGCTATCTTCATTAGTTCATTTTGAGTAATTTATAGTGAATAGTACCATACTACAGTTAAGTGCTTGAATTAATTTGTTTTTCCTAATTATGTAGTTGCCGTGGTAATATAACTTTAGTAATATGGTATTCTACAATACACTGCATGTTACTGTAGTAAAAACTAAAATATATTACAGTGTTTATTATAGTTTATCAGTGTAGTTAATACTAGAGTATGCCGTAGCATTCATTAACAAAATGTGAAATGCTATAATGTATGCAGTATAATAGAGTGTGGTCTGAAAGGTAATGAAAATGATTAGAATATTGTGATGGTGACCACAAGGACCGCACGAATAAATAAATGAATGAATGATCTCTTTCTTCCGTTCATTTAAATAAAGCTTGCCTAAAAAGGGGATGAATAAACGAACAGAAAACCTCATATGCCTTTAATAGTGAATATATGCGCTTGAACTTAAAGTGACGCTGCCCCTAACTGTCCTGTGAATCGACGGGATACAGCCTCGTCTGTCACGGAGGCCGTTGTGAGAGCCGAGACGTGTTTTACCATCCTTCTCATCGCATCAGTAATTCATCTGGATGGTGACAGGGTCCTGATTCAGGTTTCGTCAGCCCTGCAGCACACCACACTTGTAAAACAATCATTCTCTCTCTCCGTGACGGCAGCCGCTTTGTGCAATCTGTCAAACGTGAATTATGAAATCCAAACAAGGCGTAGCGCACACGCTGGTACGGGGGAGCTGGGCTCCGGCTGGGCTTCAGAGGCCCGGTCCAGTGCGTTCGGGCCGAGGGCCAGACTGGTGGAGCTGACGGTGTTTGTGTGACACCGGGGGTCCTCCGGGCTCAGGGAGCAGAGGCGGTTCATCGGGTAACGCTCGTCTTCAGTGCTCACTTCTCAAAAGATCACGGATGCAAATGGAGGACAAGAGAATGTGAACACTATGAGATAGGCCTGTGTTTGGTTTATGCTGGGCGGACCGGTTTATTAAAAAAGGATCCAACATCAGCAAACAACGGAAGCCAAAAGCAGGCGCTGGTCGGCAAACAAATCTCAAATACAACGAAACACTGAACGGTCCACAGGCAAAGCAAAGGTAGACATGAAAACGCTCAGAAATGTTGCATTCAGCGAAACAATACTTTGTGGATGTGTTTGTGTGCGGCATTTATAGTCTTCCTGATATAAAGAAAAAAAGCTGTGTGATCAGTTCCTAGGCATGAGGAATTATGGGAGATGGAGTCCAGGAAGCAGTGGGGTGCCCAGTTTGTTCACCGACATACTTTCAAAATAGAATATTTTGTGTTTAGCAGAAAAAAAAACATAAACGGTTAACATAATTTGCCATAGCACCATGTCTAAAAAAAACAACAAAAAAACCAAAGCCATAACCATGATACTACGATCAATTTCGGTTATATATACTGGCTGACAGAATCATTAATTCTATAGTTTATTGCTATTATCAGAAAAAATTAAATAAAATGAATAAATAAAGAGACAAAAATGAACATGCATAGGCAAAAGCAAATGATTTTTAAAATCACCAATACATTTTAGTGTACAGATACAATGTATCTAATTTGCATATTAATGTGTTTTTGGGACAACATATCATGAAATAAGGTGTAATAATGGGGACAAGATTTCCATAATAATATATAATATTTCACAGAATAGTTATTTCCCTATTCATTTGTTATGTTTCCCAAAAGGCATAATAAACATGCTTGTCCCGTTTCATATTTTGATTTGAAACCCCATATTTTTTTCCCGAGATGTTGATTTATTAAAAATATTATCATATAAAAGGTAGCATAATAGTGTCAATAAATAAATCAACGGTATTACCGTGATACCGCACGCGTGTGTGTGTGTGTGTGTAAATAAAACAAAACGAAAAAAAGGTAGCTTATAATTATATTAAATGTCCAGACAACAACAAGAACATGGTATTATCACGTCTATCATATCCAAAGAGCATGGCATTGGCACTGTATGATGTTTTTACCATGGTACATGTCCAAGCACATGACAGCAGAATGATGTAGTTGTTGGTGTTTTTCTCTGGCCATCTCTGGCCGTCTGTGTGGTGATGGATGTGCAGAGCCGCTGGAGCAGATCTCATGCCTGTGCTCTGTCTGACTCCCCCAAGAATCACAGCCGCCTCGGCCAACACAAACACCCGCCGCGCAAATGCCCCGCCACTATTGTGCTGTGAAGGTTTCCCACGGAGCGCGGACGGCCGCTGTAAAGAGGGGTCAGTCTGCGCTCAGTGCTGGGGATCGGGCGGCCAGAGGCCCCTTTCACCACAGAACAGACTGATTCATTTAATATGGCATTCAAACAGGCTTGTGGTGATTATATGGGAACAGCATGAAACCTTGGACGAATGCATACATCATCTTTCACACATTTATTATTACTATTACAGTAAGAGAAATCAATCATATGCCCAAATTATTAATCTGAATTTGAACACTTTGAAGACTCATATTTTCTATTCTTGTTTCGAGCAAAAATGGACTAAAATGTCCTCCTGACATTTAGCTGATATCATAATTTAATAGCCTTAACAATTAAAAGACTAGCTTGGGGTTTCGAGATCCATTATTTTTGGGTGTGAGGTCAGGGCATTAAATTACAAATGACTTTTTATAGCTAATAAGAAGGATAGAGGATTCAGCCTTCAGTCTGTTTTGTCAAAACAAGTCAAATTTTGCATGCGTTTTCCATTTCTTTGCCTGTGAATATTTGTCGTGCAGAATGGTATATACAGTACACTCTCAGGAATAAAGGTACAAAAGCTGTCACTGAGGCAATACCTTTTCAAAAGGTACACTTTTGTAACTATTAGGTTCCAATATGTACACTTTAAGTAATAATATGTATCTTAAAAAGGTACCAAAATGGACTCTTTAGGTGCAAAGATGTACCAATGTGTGCACTGGATCAAATTAAAGTGGCTTTGGATGAAAAGCTTCTACCAAATCCATACAAATGTAAGTGATTCTCGTGGTTAAGTATTGCCAAATATTTTACTGCTGTTATTTTAAAGCCACATATTGATTCATTTCAGCGTGAGGAGGTTTGCCATAGAAATAAATCATCTGTGCCTGAAGATGAAGATGTACAGCTAAGAATGGAAAACTTAAATTCCTGATTATGGCATTTGTACGAGTCTTATTTGGGCCGGTGAATGAGTTGTGTTTGGCAGATGTAGTCCAGCACTCATTAGCTGGAGCTTGAATCTTTTCCTGTAATGTGTTTTCTTTCTTTTTTTTTACATTGCTATGGCCACTTCCAAGCTTTATTTAGACAGGGAAAACAGGAAGAGTGAAATTTTATGGCCTATTCTTTTAAACAGACCCACCGCCTACAAAAGACATTTACGTGTCACTCAATCCTGCTGATATACTCTACTAGTGTCCTACAGGATTTATTTCTCCATCATTTCCCTCTTTTTCTTACCTAACAGGATTTGGCATTGATAAGAAGTCTCCCGTATGTGGTTATTGTTATAGTGGAGTGATTCTCATTTTCGTTCTCAAGCCAGTCAATAGTATGCACAAACAGAGTCTGTTATGTTATGTTTGAAATAAAACAAGGGAGCTAAATCACAAAGCATTAAGGCTGGTGACAAACCAAGCAGGTCACTAGTCAGTAGACCTGCATGATTCTGGATCAACTGAGATAAATTGAGAATTAATAATTATGCAACATAAAAATGATAATAGCCAAAATATATAAAAAAAGAAAAAAATAGCTGATGTTAACTGGCTAGCTAACTAGCTACCTGATAGAGAGATTTGTGCGCAACGGTGAACACTTCACAGAACATGGCCTATCTCCTTAAAACCCTAACAAGGGAGATAGCACAATCTAGGCAGGAGGCTGAAAGGCCGCTGCTTTAACTCTGACAAGGGGGCAGTAGTGAGCTGAAAGACAGCTATCCTCGGGTAGTTATCTTCCAAGGCTAGGACAAAGTGCCTACTGGGGAGTAAACCCAACCTAGTCATAGAAGCCAGACTGGAACACAGACAAAGTAAGATCAAAGATGGAGCATTACTGTCTGGTTCTGTCCAAGTAATCACTGAGGTGGAGACACAGCCTACTCAACACAAACTTAACATGCAGCACATTGGATGAGGCTTGCTCAGCCATTCAAAAGCTCTGTCATGACAGACAGAACTACTGAAATGCGCCTCCAACTCTGTCAGCAAAGCTCTACATGAACTATCACTGAAGTTGTGGTCTTCTGGACACATCCATGCTCAGTGGAAAGAAGGCACTACCATGGCTCTGTACAAAAGTAAAGGGCCAAGGAGCGAATGTTCCAATTCTAGACTTAATACAGTATTTGTCAGTCTCAGTCCCAGATTTAGTTATCAAGGATTTAACCCCTTCTTATGTCTCAACAATCAGGTTTCCCTCTGGGCAGATCTACATCAGATGCCATCCTTGCCC
This sequence comes from Puntigrus tetrazona, assembly GCF_018831695.1. Lineage (NCBI taxonomy): Eukaryota > Metazoa > Chordata > Actinopteri > Cypriniformes > Cyprinidae > Puntigrus > Puntigrus tetrazona. The sequence goes on from NC_056700.1 coordinate 4,596,439, forward strand.
TTAGACTCTTATCAGAAATACATTGTGAGTTGAATCGTCTTAAGGGCAGCCTTTGACTTTGAATTGTCAAGCACTGTGGGATATTGGTTTTCCAAATTTCATGCTAGATTTCATTAAGGACAATTCATTTGGGCACTTCTTCCAGAGTGAGGGTTAACGGCTGGCTCTCTGAGGTGCTTACAACTACCTCCCGAGTTAGGAAGGCCTGTGTTCTGGCCCCAGCTCTTAAGCAAACAGCATTGCAGAATGCCCTTAAATTGCCAGATTTTACTGACTTAGACTATGCAGATAATCTCACATTGCTAGATGAATCTGCATCAAAGTTCATCAAGTCTCTTGAGCATCTCGAGCGAGAGGCTTCCCACCTGGGCCCACATGTATCATGACAAAAAACAAATGGCAGAGCAGGAGAAAGGAATATTACTGTTATGGCCACACAGTTCACGTATCTGGGAAATGCACAAATCTCTGATGTAAGGTGCATGGCTGATATCACACGCTGTCTGGCTGCTTCAGAAAAGATATTCAAAAGCTTGGGCGTCAACCAATCATGAACCCTGTGCTGACCACTCAGTCAATCCCCAAACCAATCAGGATCATTAAAACACCTTAGACCGTTTGCAAGCATCTCTGCACAGAGTATCTAAATATATTCAAGAACTGCACACACAATAATATGCATATTAGCCAAAGATCAAAGCAACCGCTATGAGCGGAGATAAACTGTGCAATGGCAACGGCTCCCAAGACACAAACCTTTGTTCCACGTCCGTTCTGGAACAGTAAGAAACACGAGCGAGGAATATGCCTGATCGCACAATGAAAAATTTTCATATGCAATTTTTGTTTCAGTATTTGCCATCCTTTCCTATCAAAACGCCTGGTACGGATGTGAAAACGCAGAAACTTGGAGGTGGGGCAGTGTGAAAATCTGACTGATACAGCATATTTTTAACATGCAAAAGTTTTCACACCCTTAAGAAGCAAAGCGCTGCTCAACTCACAAGGACGATACCCCCTGCTGAACAAAAAGATGACTCCTGAAGATTCTGCAGATGCCCTTTTGTACTTCTGAGGCTAATAAATTAGAGTTGTTTCACATGTGCTTCAGACACTGGCCCTGTAGGCGGCAGTCCCCATAGTGTCCGCCGCATAGTATCCAGAGGACCGTGATAGCAGTGGAACAGCTATTTCAAATTTGTGCATGTTTATTTCTGCGTTTTGCTCAAATAAATGCAGATTTGTTGACCAGTACAGGCTTATTTCGAAAACTTTAAACAGTTTAATCATTCTAGACCTTTGACGGGGAGTGTAAATACATATATTTGGTTTGGTGTTGGATTTGTGAGGTATCTGCTGATGAGACTGTGTGTGGCCGGCTGGTCGTCCCATGGGAGAGCAGGAAGCTGCAGTGAGAGAGCAACAATAGCCCACACACATCCTGTGAGTAACACAGACCCCACGCTAACAATCCACCCCCCACCCCCAAAAAAAAACAATAGAAGCCAAAGAGAAACCATCACAGAAATTCTAATAGTTTCCACTAAAACACCAATACGAACCATTTTCTTTTTCCAGTAAAAATATTACAAACTTTTGTAGTGTGTTTTGGGTAGTTTTCCAATAGGATTTAACGTCCCACCAATAGAATTCATCACATGCCAATAGACACCATTATACTTTCCATTAAAATCAATACAAATTTCCATTATCCCCATTAAATCCATTACTTTTTCTGTTGTGTTTTGGGCAGGGTTCTGTTGGTTGGAGCTGTCAGATTCCCACATCCCAGTCTCTCCTCCAGTGCCCGAGTCGAAATCCTCTGCAACTTTCCATGCAGCTCATGTGTGGTTATTTTTATCTTTTAGCTGCTGTCAGTGATCTGACAGAGTGATGGATGGGTCTGTGTGCTCAGGAGTGAGTCTGCGTGGGAACTTGACTCGCTGTTACACAAATAACAGCCTACAGCTGCTTTTGAAAAAACAACAAAAAAAAAAACTTCATTGAACTTTATTAATTTAGACGCATGTAATGCTACAAGTACGGTAGCTAGTGACAGAAAACGTTAGTTTTATTGTAGTTAAGTATGGGATGATTAACTGAAAAGAGACAGCTCTACTCTGAACCACAATATAAATAATCATTGCATTGTGTTCTAGGATTAGATTAACTGATATTATTTTAGCAGAAAATTAGTTCATTTTCCTGCTTGTCGTTTACTCTTTAAACGTAAGTTAGTTATTGCAAAGCATGCTGGAAACTAGAAAATACTGTCCATTTATTGATGCCACCAATCTGATTCATGTAGTCTCTGGGGATTAAGCTTAAATTTTACAGATTAAATTAGTTGTAATGAAGTCAAATGTGTTGCAAAAATTTTAATTAAATGAAGAAACACTAGCTCTAAAACCAGTTATTTTAAATGTATTTAACTTTAATTTTATTATCATCATAAACACTATGCTTCTAAAAGGCAAATAGTTATTTTAAAACTGTATTATAACTTCACATGTTTGATTATGATAATTGATTGTGAAAGTTACAAATTGCTTTATTTTAACATTTTTCCATTGATTTAGTTAGCTTAAATTAAGCAAGTACATCATATGTTTTTTGGTCTCCATCATTAAAAAAATAAAACTAAAAGGTATGAATACTGTACTAATACAACAAACAAGACCTGATCATTCTTCTTAAGCTGGATAGTTTTTTTGTGTTTTTTTCCAGATTCAGGATGGAAACGTGAACATTGTTTAACAGGTCTTGATTTAGAGTAGCTACATATAAATTATATAACTAGTGCTTGTTTAAATAGTTAGACAACATCTGCTTGTTTAAATAGTTAGGGTAGTTAAGAGATGTCTACCAACAGAGGGTGCCACAGAGTGATGGAAAACACAAGAACCCTTAAACTAGAGAGAGCTTGCACACAGAAGAACAGAGACACCACAGAGAGAGAACCAGAGAGAGAAATAAATGAGACTCTTTAGCTAGACGAGATGTCTAGAGAGACAGAGAGAGAGAGAGAGAGAGTGATATAGTGATTAATACTAAAGTGTCCCACACTCATGATCGGGGTGTGAGTTATGGATCTGGTCCCTCCTGCAGCTCAGGACTCAGGATCTGGGTATAAACACCGGGATTTTATGGGTGGTCAACGCTGAAGTGTTTTTTCGGTGTTCTCTTTTATATTCCCTGGCTGCATTAAATGACACAGCATGTTATGGCACCGCATTTTCTGCTCGGTCTGCACTGCATGAGCACCGAGTGTCTGATCTGATATAGCCATTTCTTTTCAGCCCAAAAAATACACACTAAAACAGCAATATTACCCAATACTTTCTATGTGAATGTCATTTATTGCTGTGATCAATTTTCAGCATCATTCAGTGTCACATGATGCTTCAGAAATCATTCTAATATTCTGATTTGCTGCTCAAAAAACGTCTCTTATTATTTATTATCGCCGCTTAATTATTGGCCCAATATAGTGGAAACAGTCACACTTTAAATCTTTTTAGGAAGAATGTTACATTGCACATTTTTGGTAACTACTTTCAGATTACTTTAATCCTGTCTTGTTTATCACATTGAATTAAATATGATAATTGTGTACCATATAGGTATAAATATGCAAAGAGAAAGAAAATGCATTCCACCCATTGTTATTAATATAATGAAGCCGTCACAGTTTTGGCTTTTTGTTCGCTTTCCTTCCTTACACATCTATATAATCAGATCATATTTTATAGATTGATAGATTGATATATGACATATTCACACAACGACAGCAAACTAGCCACAATGTTTTGATCTACGCTAATGTGTCATATACTTCATAACAAAGAACAGAAATAGTTTCTCACGAGTCGAGTCAAAAGCAATCAAAGGCTAAATCAAAAAGTGTTCAGAAACGTTT
>NC_056700.1:4605357-4627857 GCF_018831695.1 Puntigrus tetrazona
ACACACACACACACACACACACACACACACACACACACACACACACACACACACACACACACACACAACACACACACACACACACACACACACACACACAGAACACACACACACACACACACACACACACACACACACACACACACACACACACACACACACACACACACACACACACACACACACACACACACACACACACACACACAGACACACACACACACACACACACACACACACACACACACACACACACACACACACACACAGACACACACACACACACACACAGAACACAGGAAGAACTAAATATTAGCGACACACTTGAGCATCTACTGTAGATTCTCTTCAACACAAACAGCTCCTTCAATAGGGTTTAAACCACACTCACATCTTACTGAATACTGAATGATTGTTGATATCATAAACGTGTACCTGCTTGGGCTTTTTAGCTCGACAGAACAGTTCAAATCAGTGTGAAAGGAAGTATAAATGACACGGATGCAGCAACAAATGTGTGTTTTTTGTGTTAACAGTATCAGGTAGGTCTAGGCTTTGGTGAAGGGCATATACATGATAGAGCATTAACTTTTAGCGACAGTCCACAGATATTTTAATTCTGAACCGCTGCAGTATATATCTATATCAACATAATAAAACCGTGCCAGGGTTCACGTATTGAACCTGTGTTTTAGAGACACTTTTCTCTTTGACACTGCTGTGAAACGTCTAGCAAGGCACGTAAAAGCAGCGTTGCACAAAAAGTGTTTTTATGAGATCAGGATAATCAGCTCGTGCTTGTGATGTTGATTCAGCAGCCTTTTAAAGAGACAGCTCACCTAAAATTGTACAACTATTCAACGCCAAACCTGTTTCTTTCTTCTGTTGAACATAAAAAAAGAAGCTATTCTGAAGAAGTGGGAAACCAGATTTGACGCTGGCCATTTAATTCCACGGAAGTCAAATCTGTTGGGTTTCCAACATTCTTCAAATGATCTTGTTTTGTCAGTAAATGGTGTTTCTGGATGTTTTAATTAGAGTACAATTTACAAAAGGACATTCCCTGCTAGGAATTAAATCAGTCTCTGCTGTCAAACATTAGTTTAGATGCACTTTTTGTATCACGGATAGGTTTTCTTCACACAATCTGCAAATGCTGCTCGAGGGTTTTGTTTTCGCCACATACCAATGATTTAAACACCTTTGAGCAGAGTTTGGAGGAATTCAAATGTGCCACAATGTGAATTTTCCTGCTTTATTTTTATTAGATTCGCTCTGTGCTCTCAGTTTAATCTCTCTGTACTACATTTCATTTAGTTTCCTCAAGCTTTGTCGTCCAAAATCAAACATTTTTGAAAGAGTTTTTTCCTCGACTGGCTATTTTGGGAGCGTTCAGACATCTGACACGTCGAGCTCCAGGTTCCACATTATAAACTCTCTCAAGTACTTTCTTTGGCGTTTTCTCCCGCGTTCGTTTGGGGCGGTGAAACCTCTCTAAAGTAAAAGCATTGGAGGGATCTGCCTGAACGTGATCAGTCCGTCCCATCAGCCTCGGACAGACCTCTCTCAAATGCTGTTCAGTTTTTACCTTTTATTTTAATTTTTTCTGGCAGCAGATTACTTGTACAGTAAATACAATAATTTAGTTTTTTCTGAGAAGACAATCCCAAAATGCACTGCAATACACTGAATTTGGGTTAAAAATACTAAAGAAATATAAATTTTTATTAAGTTATTGTATAAAATTAATTGGTTAACTATGACTTGATTGCGTTCATTTTTGTTATGACAGTTTTCCTTTTTAACTTAAGTGTTAAAGAATATCCATTTTATAATTTTTTTTAATAAAATTCGTTATTATTTTTTTTAATGCACATGACACAATAAGCATATTACTTATTCTCATATTGTCTACTTTTTTTATTTGTAATTAGAATTATTTGAAAAAATTCTTACAAAATACATTATTGTTGTTTATTAATGCATTAATATGTACTCTAAATTATTATCATTATTATTATTTGCTTTATGTATTTGTATAAATGTATATTACATGACTAAATGTAAATTATAATAATTATTATTATTATTGCTCAAACAAAGCATACACTTTGGTGAGCATATCTTATTTTATAATTTCTATATTTTAATTTGTTATTCTTTTTTTTTGGAATTTATCATTAGAATTATATAAACATTTATATAAAATATACATTATTCCTTATTACATTATTATTATTAATTATACATTATTGCATTTTAAGGTAATAAACATAAGTAAATGTATAGCCTTATTTTGATATTTATTTTTCAGTACGAAAAAAAAAATATATATATATATATATATATATATATATATATATATATATATATATATATATATATATTTTTTTTTTTTTTTTAAGTAACTTGTAGACTTCTATAAGCATTTATTGTGAAATATTTGTATTTTTTTATTGCTAAGCATAAACCTCAGTAAATGCATATCATTTTCTGTTGACATTTTTAAGTCGCGTACATGATCATAACACTGCTTCTCAAGTGAAGACGTTTGGAGAAGAGCGTATAAGTCGATGATGAACTGGCCTGCTGAGTTCTCTGCTGGCCTAAATTGACTCATTCATCTCAGATTTTTGATTTAGTCACTTGGTAAATCTTTCTCTTTGTTTGTCTCTCATCACATATATCCTGATCTGAGAGGATGGCTTTCTCACAGATTCTCTGCCGGTCCAGGTTCACGGAGCAGTCATATAAATCTCCCGCTGGGCTCGGGCTTCTCTGTGTGGGCTCCTCGCTGCAGTAGTCGAGGTCCAGCTGGCCGCGAGGCCTGAAAGATGTGTTTGTTGTCGAGTCGGTGTGGCCATCTGGGTATAGACCTCCGGTCAGAGCTTTGCAGAAGAGAGCGTGCCGTCGGCTGCCAGAGAAAACACCAATAAAGCAAAAAGAGCGTTCGATGGCCGCCTCTCCTCCTAAGAGATGGATTTCCTCGCCGTAATGACATTGAGGAGGTGTGGGAGGGATCTGGACGCGGCCGACAGGCTTTATTCTCTCCTTTTTAAACTCTTGTCATGATTAGTACGGCCATCTAAGTACAAGTAATGGTGGGGAGAAGGGAAAAGAAGAAACATGTGGACCTTTTTTTCCGGCTGCACTACAGTGGAAGAGTTAAGGGCAGATATGATGTGACTGTTAAAAAATACTAATTAATCACTTAACCATTTATTGATGAATTGTAATCAAATGTAAATAAAGATCACGTAGAATGCAACAAAGTACTATTTCTATATACTATATACTTTATATATACTAAATAAAATTGCAAGTTTAGTTAAGCGTATTTCTTTTTAATTATTTGTAAAGAAAAAATTAAATGTTATGTGTTTTAAAGTAAGAAGACATTTCTCTTCTTCTTCCTGTTGAGTGAAAGAGGCCAGGCGCTGATGTTTGGTGTCTCCTGACCAGTAGAGGGCAGGTCACCTCAGTCAGATGGCTGTTATGTTATGGCTGTAAAAGCTTCCAGCTCTGCATTAACTGTACAGAGAGACTGACGCTGATCACAGGACATCTTCGAACGAAAGAACAAAACTTTGCTAGCTCTGCGCCTGGACTGTAACCCTAAATCAAAGAAATATACAATCAGAGTAATGGAAGGAATTAACATTACATGCTGCAAGATTACACGGATGCTTTTTATTATGAACTTATATTTTAAACCGATGCATTTTTATGAACCTAAAACATCGTTTGGCATTGTTTAACATTGAAGTGAGCATAATTTCAAAAGAATGCATGAAAACAGCACTCCGCTGATATGTAATCTCAAAGCTCATTGTTATTATTTCTGTGCTTTCTCTTCCCGCCGACCTGTTTTCAGCTCGTGGCTTTTCATGCCATCGGTGGCATTGTGCTTGGCATCCGTGAATGAACCCAACGCGGCGTTTATCAGGACCTGTGTGTGTGTGTGACAGACCCCTGCTGGGTCGGACAGGCATGCAGGCAACAGATAACCAAATCTGTGAAAAAAAACAGATCTAAAGGGTAAAAAAAAATCTAAACTAAGAGGGTGAAAATAATAGGTCCAGTAATCTTACTTCACAGCAGATTTCCAGCAGGGTGTAAAGAAAAAACAAGTTCTCACTGTTTTGTGTATTTGAGCACACATTGAGTGTGAACATGAGAAAAAGCAGATCAGACTAACGCAGGTTGCCCATGTGATCGTAAAACATCTGCGATAGAATATATGGCGAAACTGAGAGTGCTATTTGAACTTAAATAAGGAAAGTAGACAGCAAAAAATAAAGTACAAATATTAAATATTTAAACATTAAAGTAAACAGAGAACCAGTTGCAATGACCTCCGTGCTTTTGCTGTTTACAATGTTCAAGTGAAACTCAATCAAACCAAGAAAAGGACCTAACATGAAAGGTAGAAATGTTTGGTTAATGTCTGGGCCCTTTCGAGGGGGGCTGAGATCATTTGGTTTATTCATACTCTATGAAAGTTATATGTTTGATTAATGAGAGTTAGTTGAAATATAGTTATAATGCTGCTTACATGTAGTAGCATGTCTAAAGTGGACAACTTAAATAGATTTTATCCCAAAAAAGTCAACATTTTAATATGCTCTCAGACTTTTGACCCTGCTGTACCTCTTTGAATGTCTAAGCAGCCCAATATTTTTTTAGTTTATCACAGCTCTGTTTATCGAAGCGTGGGTGTTCCACAGGGCTACGTGCTCGGCCCTCTTTGAATCTTAATTAAACAGGCACGTGCGGCCATTGGGGTCTGCCACTAGGAAACAATTCATTGAAGTGTCCACTCCAGTGACACCACGGCAAGCATCATGAATCATCTACAGACAGCGCTGATGGACCCGCCAGGATGCGGCCTTTCAAAGAAACTGTTTGTTATTGCCGGGCCTGAGGTGAGGAGATAACATATGAAGTGGCAACATGAAGATGCGTTTTGACCTCTTAGCCAGAAATTCTGTGGAAAAGGATGTGTTGTAGGGTCATTATGAAGGATTAATGGGAAATGAAAGCACAGTGGATATGAAAGATTTGCCAAGGCAAAAACTCAGACGTACGGGTGGGTGGACTGCGAAGTGGATTTTATTAAATAAGCCTGAAACCTACACCACCGCATGGATTTATTCTATGGCCACAGTATAGAAAGTCTGGGAATCTCAAACTCTGAAGTCTCGTGCGTCCCTAATGCTATTAATCTTACGCGTTTGGTACATTCATAACCTGTCAATGTGTTAGGTAACCTTATCAACTGCAAGACCAAGAAAGAAAATGCGAAAGAAAAGTATCTGCATTAGCTTGCTGGAATTCCACTGAATCCCCGCTTGCACTCCCCCTTCCTGCCTGCTAATGTAATCAGAGGGAAACAGAGGTGCTTCCCAAAGCTACGGCTTCCAGATAACACTCGTTTATCACACGTTGTTCCACTCGCTGGCCTATTCAGACCTCCGGCGACTTTCAACCCCAGCTCCCTGCAGCCCCAGTCAGGATATGATAGCATAGTGGCTGGTCACGTTTGCGATGTTGAGTCATTCTTGTTGTCGTTTTGAATATGTATCATCATGAAAAAGACTTTTGTGCGTTCTTTGCCGGTTTCTGTTGTTGGGGGTTAACATTTGAATCCTACAAATTCCATTGCAGCGCTATAAACGAAGCAATTAATGAATCCGTGACTAGCCTTAATGGAACTAACCTCAGAAATGTAATCAGCTTTCAGTCTAGCAAGTAAAAAGACTTATAAAAAATAGCGAAAGTGCCAGTGTCACAGAAAGGCCCCCTAATCTTATAAGTGAAATGCCTTGAGCTAACAAATGAGACGCTATGCCTGCCATTTGTCAAAGTGCACCAGGGGGAAAATATGCTGGAGCTGAGCTGATTTGTCTTCCCCGTCAGTCCATAGTGGTGGCAAAAAGCCAGAAGCCTTATTACACACACACACACATGCTTAACTCTGTCCAGGAGGTTCCCATCTAGATTTCTTGCTCAGGCCTGGGTTTTGGCATCCTTGATTGAAGCAAACAAGCTCCTCGTAGGGCAAACCCTGTGGCCTCGTCGTCTCCTCGATCCCACAGAAGAGTGCTGGTTTCAGTGAGGTGTGAGTCTGGTAAGTCCAGAGCCCTGGAAGTATCAAAAGAGGTCTTGTGTTTGAGGCTCTTGACTCAGCTGGACCTACTCCCTCTTTTTCTCCATGGAAATATTAAAGATCCTGGCACAACATCAGGAAAATATTACCTGTGGATTGACTTTTCTTTAGTGGGTTAAGGGATGCCAATCTTCATTGGTGGGCAATGCTTCAGGAAAGCCTGGTTAAGGCTGACCATCGTTCTGGAGCTTCCCATCAGATCCAATTCTCTTATGAAGGGCTGAAGAACTAAAAATAGAAGCTTCTAACCTCGGGAATGTTTGAAAAACAACTGCGCTGTGTGTGCATTCACTTTACTTACTGAAACCCTAAGCCAGAAAGACAGAACGACCAGGAAACGTGCATGTTGAAAAATACATTGGGTTGCTCAGTACGACAGCTGCAGGAAAAGAAGCCCTACTTCTCAATTAAAAGAGAGCAAGCCATTAGCAATCCCATTCATCTCAAGGACGATTGCTCAGCTGGTGCAAGCAACCAATGAGGTATGCAGCCTTAATAGTGCCAACTTTATTTCATGTGCTCTCAGTTCCACATTTTTATGTTTTTTCTCCCGAGACGTAAATGAAAATCCTGGCATAGACATAAGCCTATTTCACGATGTAGTTCTGTATTTGTCAAAACATTTGCGTCTTTATTAGGATTTAAATTATTTTATCCATTTACGGACAAAAACATTATCTTTTTTTTCTTATTCAAGACCCCATCATCTGGGTTAATCAAACTAGCTATAAAAAAGTGCATCGATTGTTTTCAGGGTTTCTATGAGCGGATTTCATTGGTGGATAACAAGCGACCTCACTTCTCCTGGGTTCAAGGGTCATTTGCTCCCAGTAGTGAGTTGCGTTTTGTCAGTCAGAGTCAGGATGCTTTCTGGGTGTGGGAAGCTCCATAATAACTTTAGCAGAGGGTGTTTGGCTCACAACGTAAGGAGCCTGTTTTGAACTCAGTGTACCGATAAGCCACAAGCATAGATGATCTCAGGCAGAAATCTTGTTTTGTAGAAATATGGGACAAAAAAGCATGAGTCTACTAAAGATACTAAAAATGGTTGAAGAAGATCTTTTGGTGGGAAGGTAGGAAAGGTTAAGGTGAGGTCGACAAGTCTTATTTTTGAAGAAATAGAGGTGGGAAACTGGACAGACTGAACTTCTTATCAGTTATCCCTCGAAAACCCTGAGTAGTAACATTTTTACAAGAAGTTGTATTATTATATGTTGACCAGGATGAATGTTAGCATTTTGTTTTTTAAAAAATAGTGAGTAAAGTTGAAAGGCATGATTCAAATAAAGAAATATTTCAGTCTAAATAAAAATGTTGGACATGTTGTTCCTAAACCATATGACATTTTTTCCCGTGAAACACACGAGCAAATATTAAGCAGAATGCTATAAACTATAAAAACTCAATTAACATGAAAGTAGTCCATTACGCCAACATTTTCTAAAACTAGATATGATAGTTTCTTGTACTTACAGTTCTTAAGGGTTACGCATTACAAACGGCATAATCAGATTACATTTTTCAAGTAACTAGTGAAGTAGTGCATTACGTTTTTGATATTAATAACAATTTGTTATTTTATTTTTCCAAAAGAGAAATGCAATTTACTTGGTTTTCCCATCTATTGACTCTCCTGTCCTCTTGTTGAGAAAAAATGAGATCAATTTCACTTTTGGCTTTGATTTACAATTGTGAAAAATATAACTTTGGGGTTTTTGAAAGCAAGCCCAGTCCAAAAGTAATGCAGAAATAGTGTAATGAATTATGATTCATAAAAAGCAACCAAGTATTGCAATTTGAATTTGGAATAATGCATGCATTACCTGAACACTCTTATGTTAGTGTTCTTGTTAAGATTGTAAGGATTTTGTGTAGCAGGAAGTGATGCTGTTCTTCTTCCTGCCTCGCTTCCAAATCATTTCTAAGATTTAACAGACATATTTAAATGCTTTGAATTGAACACTCTGAGATTTAACAAAATCGATGCATTCGAAAAGTGACAGAGAAATGCGATTTCCAATGTAGTCTCAGACTTTTTGACTCCATCGTATGTGACATTCAGGAATTCAGGCCTTTCCAGATTTGATTACACCATGAGAAAAGGAAAGAGTGATGAAAATACTTTCCAGAAGAAAGAGATCGGTCTCTGTTTCACCTCAAGGCCGCCGCGTGCACTGAATCCGAGCGCAGAAGGCCCACAGTTCACTGCACAAGCCCAAACAAACAGAGGAAGAGCGCAGAAGAACAAAGAGAGGCAGAGGAACGCCAGTAGCCTGATGTGGGTTGATCTGTGTCAGCGACGAGTCAGTCATCCAGACCTCTGTTTCATTTTATGTGGGAATTCGGAGGGACAGGGATAAAGAGAAACAAGGGAGAGAGGAAGAGGTGAAAGAGTGCAGTCTGATGAGAGCTTCCTCTGGGATGCGCCGTGCTTTCCAAAGGAAGCGCATGAGGGCTAATCTCTGGCCCCTGGAGAAGACAGCAGCTCCTGCCGGCCCTCGGCACATTGTTCCGTTATCATCAGGCATGGCGGATGAGTCTCGACTCATTCAACGTCTTGCTTATCACGAGCTGCGGTCAACAACACCCTAATGCGCACACCGAGTTTACGAATCGCATACGCGCGACAAACTCTTACGGGGCTAAAGTCTTGTTCTATTCTCAGCTGCTTCGTATACGGCCCACTTCCTTCCCGCTTTTCCTACTCTCTTGCGTGAGGAAGTGCTGAAGAAGACAAGGATTCCATGTGCTCAGTATATACTAGCTCCGGCCTTTCCTCAGGGACTCCTTCATTTTCCACAGAGTGTCCGCTGGAAGTCACATCTGCTGTGTCACAATGACCAGAACGCCCTGGACCTGCTGCTGTAATTATCTGTAATTAATGCAATCATTAGTAGTCGGCAGCTGCAGAGCCCAGGCAGCGGTGCGCGACTCTAGTTCTCCGCGGGAGGGTTCATTCATAGGAGTGTTGTTACGGCGTTATTGTTTTTCAATATGCTGAGCAGGACGATGGGTTAAAGGGTTAGTTTGCCCAAAAATGAAAATCCTGTCGTTAATTACTCACCAAAACCATAAGACCTGTTCATCTTCGGAACACAAATGAAGATACTTTTGATGAAATTAGAGAGCCATCCCCCGGCTGATTATGTCAAATACGTTAAAGCATTAATATGTGTTGCATTGTGATAATCTCTAAAATGGTGGAAGATGTAACTCAGGGGGAGAAAAATGATTGAGCAAATTATGCAATTTTTGTGCTCTTTAAACACAAAAGTATTCTCATAGCACCACTGATGTCACATGGACTGCTTGTACCAATGTTTTTACTGTTTCTGCATCTGAGATCATTTTAGTTGTGTTGCTGTTGATGGAGGGTGATATAGCTCTCCGATTTCATTAATAATATCTTAATTTCGAAGATCAACGAAGGTCTTATGGGTTTGGAATGACATGAGGGTGAGTAATTAATGGCAGAAGTTTCATTTTGGGGTTGAACTAACCCTTTAAGACCGCAGACGAGGTCAGATTGATACTTTATTTGATGAATAGATGTAATTATGTCATTATAGTTAAAGAGTAACTACTTAAGCAATTATATAAAGTAGTTTTCTACATTTTTAACAGAACTTCATCACAATGCTGGGGTGTTATGGTGGTTGCTACAACAAGGCAGGGCTGTCCAATCCTGAAGTCTCACCTGACTCATACTGGAAAACTGTGTTACATTTCCAGTCTCAGGTGTTTAGAGTCAAGTCAGCTTATTTTCCTAGCTAGCATTAAACCTATGAAAATGGCTATAAAAAGCATATGGCTCCAGAGTGCCAACATTTTACAGTTTTGCAACGATCGTCTGCTGGCCTCGCCTGCCAAAGTTCAGGGAGTTGGTAAATGACACGAAGCAGCCTGAGATTGAAAAAATAGTTCACCTAAAAATAAAAGCCATTGGTGACCATTTACTCACCCTCAGGGCATCCGAGATGTTCAGGTTTGGAGAAATGTGCATCATCGGGTTTGGAGAAATGTGTCTCTGCATTAGTGTCTCAGTAACGGATACTCTGCAGCGAATGGATGCTGTCAGAAAGAGAGTCCAAACACCTGATAAAAACATTTATTTGCGGTACTCTCCCATTCACTGCTCTCAAAGTTAGCACAAATATGAAGACTTCTGCTGCTGAGAAACACAGAAATGTGTAAAAGGTATATTTAATAAAAGCTGTGTGTTTATGAGAAACAAATCCATCGTTAAGGTGTTTTAACTTCAAACCGTGGCTTCCAAAAAAAAAAAAGTGATGTTTCCTCCAGTGTCTGGTCTGAATCAGAAGATAAATCTGCACAGATCGAACACAGTTTGCAAGATAACACAAGACAAAACTCTTAACAAACGTGTGACATTTTGAAGATGGACCTTTTCACTGGAGGGAGTATTATTATGGATTTTGGACGAGGAACCTTTAGACATCAGGTTTTTATGCAATACAAGCTCAATTTAAAAGATCTCTATGAAAATCTTTGCAAAACTCGAAAAATGTACCTATGCATACATTTCACCGCAGTTTCCAGCTGAAACAAAAGCTAGTGGCAGTCCTTTTCACATAAAGTATGATTATGGGGCATATTATCAATTCAATTCAATTTTGATGTTGCATCACATAAGCAGCTCCATACAGTATATATGCTCTTTCTGTTGTAGTAAACTTGCTCAGTAGTGCACCCGGTACAGCAATGCACTTGTGATACAAAGCACTCAGATATGAGTCCTGTGAAACACTGTCACGGCACCCAAAAATTTGCTTTAAATGGCATGGTTGCTTTAGCACATGCAATTTTACCTTTGCGTGTTTTCTTTTGTTAATACCATTGGTTAGGTTTAATGGAGGTACATTAATTCCAAATGTGACTGTGCATTATCCTTTTATCGCCACTCAACTGGCATTTAATTTCAGAAGTGCTCTTATATATACAACGACAAACGGAGCAAATTGTTTCCAGATTCACATTCATCTGCTTCAGATAAAACTAAGTGCATTTTTTGGTGTCACTTATTGAACATTTCGCTTGAAACATGCAAGAACCAATGAAATATTTTTGTTGCCACAGGAAAAGTTTTTAAGACATTTTCATTAAAATAGTTTAATTTCACTGCACTGTGCATTAATTATACTTGATGTATTTTTGTTCTATACAGTAAACCCAGGGCTCCTAACTTCCACCACAGCCCAGCTTCTCCTTCTAAGAGATCAAAACATGCGGCTATAAATAATACACACCATCACAGTTAGCAATGTGTCTGTCAGTGCAGAATTGCAGAGTGAGTACGAATGAAGAATGAGTTTGGGAGTGTCAGGATGTGTCTGGTTAATCTTATATACACAACTAGGGTTAGTTACGCTCCCTGCGAGTCAATGTGGGCACCTGTGTCTGATCACCGGAGCCAAATGTTACCATACGCTCTCTCTGTCCCTTCAATCAACTCCTCATTGAGGAAATCTGCAAAGGAAACTGGATTTGGATCTCTGACAGGTATGTTGGGATAATCCGGTCAGTGGGACAGACCTCAGAGCCATTTATCAGACATTCCTTACCGGATTAGCACGTGTCAACCAACAAGAGAGAAAATCTCAGCTGTCAACAGACTAAATAGAGAACAAGGGATCAGGCCCACACTTGGGTCTGTGGGTAATACTTTTATATTGGAAACATGTCCTAATGCTTGCCGTATGTGCAGATGGTATGTCCGTTTTACTTAGTGTTTAAATACCCAAACCAAGATGAACAGTTTTAGGAGTAACAGATTACATAACACTTTATTCTGATAGTCCACTTTAGACAATCAACTAGCAGTCATTAGTAGACTGTCTGCTTAAAGTCTTTAACACTTTATTTTATAGTCCACTACATACTATCAGAAACTTTACAAGTATATGTCAACTTACTCTACTAACCCTAAACCTAACCTAGTCTACTCAGAGAGTTAGTCGACATAAAGTTAATGAGAATTGATTAACATGTAGTTGGGAAATGACTTATAGTTACTGGAATGTCTAAAGCGGACTGTAAAAAAGTAACCTACTTTTTGACTTTCCAGCGTAACATCAGATTCTTCCTTCGATGTCTGATGATGCACAAGTACTGTACGGCAGTAGTTTAATCATATAAAAAGAAGCACACTTCAGACAGTTTTTAAAATGAGTAGTATAAACCCTGATAGCACACATGCATCTAGGAGACGTCTGCAAGACGTATTTTTTAGGTTTTCTGTTCATCTGCAATACGTCTACTGGACGTCTCCCTTTAGATGTCAAATAGACGTCTGGAGTGGAGTCTCATTCCCCCGAGTCGATCCCAAACACACGCCCCTGGCCCTTTAAATCAACCTGATTGGTCCAATTTTTGTCTGCTGATTGCCATATAAGAAGCTTGTGTTAAAATAAGTTAAAAAAAAAACTTCCTGAAGATCCCTGAAAAAGTCTGTGGCAGATCAGTTCACTCAGAGAAGCTTTAGTCTCTGTCAATCATGTCACACTCCCATTTTTATAGCGTCACATAACCAAACAAGTGATTTTAAAAAGAAATAAATGATAAAATCCACATCAAATGACGAAAATGATTCAAATTAAATTTAATTACTTGGTTTAGATTACATGGAGAGGGCGGGATTCGTGACTTATACTGGGAGGCGACTAGTGTGGCACACTTTGGTAGAAAACAGAGTAAATTAGTGAGACGGAGCAATTCCAAAACTGTGGAAATTTCTACAGGTGATTTGCTAACAAAAAAAAAACTAAACAAAACCAGTACATGCGGGTTAGGTATGTTTTGAATCTGGGATGCTGGTTTTAGCTAGTTCTTTTCTGGTTTAAATTAGGACCAGCTTAAACCATCTCAAATCATAAGCAGTTTTTTTCAACGGTGAGACGCAATACCAAGTGCAATATACCAAATTAGCCTCATCTCACACACACACACACACACACACACACACACACACACACACACACACACACAAAGCATAAATAAACAAAGAAGGCACAGCATGTTAAAAAAGCCCTGGAAGACAAAAATTGAAGGTTTTGATAGACTGGTATTGCGTGACTCCTAGTTCCCGAAGCAAATTAAAAAATAGCATGCTTGGCAAATGATATGTTCGGATTATGTGTTCTTCTGGCATTCAAAATAAATTAATAGCCTACATGTGGAAAAAATCCTCTCTCTTCTGCCTCATGCTCTCTGTTCTCTGAGGTGCCATCTCGTAGCAACAGGCATTTCAAGCCCAAATAGTTTAAGACCTGCTTATTTTTGGATGTTAAATAATGGCACAAATGGCTGTAATTTGGCGACATCAAACGTCAGTGAAGCACGTTGTGTGATTCATTTGAATATTCTCCTTCCATAAATTTTGCGTCTGAAAGGGAAACTTCTACAAATGCATATTCAATAAGGTCAGGGACAAAAATAACTGTGTCTGTGTCTTTTTTTAGCGTTAATTCATCACTGCACATCTTGAGTAAAACATGATAGTACTATTTTAGCCTTAATATACTCTGGGTTAAGTGTGAACTGATATAATATGTCCTGAGCATTAATTACATGTTAGTTGCAAGTAGATGGACGTATATTATAGTTCAAATGACTTATCTGAAAGGAATAGTTCACCCAAAAATGAAAATTCTGTATTTACTTACCCTCAAGTAGATCCAAACCTGTATGAATGTCTTTGTTCTGCCGAAAACAAAGGAAGATGTTTTGAAAAAAGTTTGTGACCAGGCTGTTTCGGGTCACCATTGATTCCCATAGCATTTTTTCCCTACTATACTGTAGACATCAACCCAAAACAGCCCGGAATTTTTGGGTTCAAGTAAATATTTTTTTCTTTCTATTGCTTTTGAAATGCGGCTAAAGTGTAGTAAACTAAAATATATTTCAATGCAATTTTCATTGTAATTTGAATGTCATGTGTTTATATGCATTTATAGATATTTCTAATTACACATTTGTGATTTTGAAGGTAAGCTTACTACATTTATCTTAAATGTGATGGAAAATAACACAGTACAGTTAAAATTATAATGCTATAAAATACAAATATACAAGTATTTGCATGTGCTTTAATGTGTTTAAATAACATCAAAATAAGTGAACTTTTTTGACAATTTTACCAACTGCACATTTTAAAAGTGCTCAAGTGTGTGAAGAAACATGAAACAGTGTCTCTTTAAGTGTGCTTAAATGACCTTTTATTTTATACTATTTTATTCACATTTTTTGTTTGCAATAGAAAAAATCAATTTCAAGAAGTACATATAAAATGCATTTCTTTTTATAGAAATGACTTGTACCTCTACAGTGTGTTTCATATTCATCAGTGATGTGCCGAACACAATTGTTTGTTTGTTTATTCGTAACTTTAAAATACTCTAAATAGATATTCACTGGCCAAAATGCAGTTTAAAAATATGCTGAAACTCGAGACTAATGAATTGCAATCTTTATCACGCAGTAAAAGCGGCCGTGTTTTTTCTCCCACAGATGTGACAGGTGAAGATTGAGTAGATTTGTGTTTGTGATGGTGTGATGTCCTCTGAGACGTGCGAGAGCAGGAAATCAGGACGGCTGCTGTCTCATTAAACGCCACTGCACAGACAGGAAATGGCAGTGAATACAGGAAGTGAGGGCAGAGTCCTATCGCTCACACAACACATACACATACACGCTCATACTCAATCTCTCATCTTCTCTCTGGGACTGTCATTATTACACACACACACACACACTTATCTTCTTTTCCCAGGGTTTCCTATGGATTGACGCCCAGCCGAGGTCTCGAATCATCATCATCACGGATCACAGCGGTACAGGATACACGCACCACCACGTTAACTCCCTTTATTATTACGGCCATTGACTAGAGTTTAGTTCGTGTGCACACATTAGTAAAAAATTGCTAAATTAAATGGCTGATTCACCGACACAAGATACATTTTTAATAAAGCTCGGCTGTCCGTGAAGTAGAAAGACCAAAGGAAAAAAATAAGAAAAAAAATGCTAATTGAAAAAGGCCAGAGAGTGTCATGTGACACAGAAATGACAGAATCGGTTCGTAAAGCGATTTACGGTGTATTACTTGTATGCGTGTATTATAGTATGTTCTCTGGAATCGAATCCTAGACGCTGCTATAATAATGTGATTCTCAAAATACTGCGCAAAAGAACGGACAAAGTGCATCGATACAAAATAGTTAATGTGGGTTGTATTTCAGGAAGGTGACAAATGCTGAAATACGATCCTGTAATTTTCAGATCATAGTCCTAGGGCTGTCAAAAGTGCTTTTTCTGACAAATACATGACACTATTTTGGTGCAGAAAGAGGGCAAATTGTCCGTTTACCTACTCCCCACACATGCTTACTCTTTTAACACACATTTTAGTCACTTCATCAACGTTGCGCTTTCTCCAAGTGTTTCTCCATTTTACGTAACTACAAAGAAATAATATTTATATCTTATGATATATTTTAGCTTCAATCTGCTCTCGTTCCTCTTTACTGTTTTATTTCTACTTTATCCAATTACGTGATCTACATCAGGGTGATTGAAATGAGGTTTAAATGTTGAAAATAGAAAGGGGTGGAGTGTCCTGTGGGTCACTGAGTGACCGTTTGGTCCAGAGGCGAAGGGCCAGGCAGTTATTGTCTCGGTAGTCCTTT
Organism: Puntigrus tetrazona; assembly: GCF_018831695.1. NCBI lineage: Eukaryota > Metazoa > Chordata > Actinopteri > Cypriniformes > Cyprinidae > Puntigrus > Puntigrus tetrazona. The sequence goes on from NC_056700.1 coordinate 4,621,231, forward strand.
CCTGCACCTCAAGGCCACCTTGTACATGGGTGAGACCTTTTTCAGGAGATGCTGCATGGCTACAATCATGACAAACGACCTCTTAAATGGATAGTATTTATGACAGTGTTTCTCAGCTACAGTGCCACATACCTGAAAGCTGTATATGTCTCACTAATCAAAAAAACGTTTTAACTCATTAACTTATTTAAGTATAGGCACATCTTATTCGTTCTGGGAGGTGGCTGGAGACTGGAGTTGAGAAATGCTAAGATGATACTTATTTCTGCAACAATAGAATACATTATACATAAATACTGTTTCTGCTGTGTAGATACGTATGCATTTATGTATACCATATTTGAGTTTGATGGCAAAGATGCGTTATGTGAATACCGAACACCAATAAATGATGGATGAACCTGGGTTTAAGTGGGGCAGGAGATTAAGTATTGGTACACAGACGCTGAAAATATTCTCTGATCTGGGCATCACAGGCAGATCATTCAGGGAGGAATATTCAGGTCAAAACATCATTGTTGGTGAACCACAAGGTTCAGTTCTCGGCCCCCTCTATTTGTCCATATCCGCAGGTTTATGTTTATGATTATAAAGGCACACGGGTGTTCTGCTATTCAGATGATATGCAGCTCTACCCCACTGTCAGCTCATGTCTCAGATATTTCAACTTTGAACAAAGGAACGTCATCTTCAGCTCAACTTTGCGAAAACGGAGCTTTTTTTCGTTCCTGAACACCATAGCTCTCACAAACATTCATCACGAAGTTGTATAGTTGGAGCTATAGCTATATAATAGTTATAAGTATGACGCGTGGACTACTAGACACACCAAAACAACATCTAATGACTACCTGCTCTCACGCCATAATCCACCTTGGTGCACTTTTAACGAGACACAAAATAAGTACCAACAAGCACATATCACGCAGTTTGAACACGAGAGGCGGTAAAACTTCAACGACTTCTGTTCAATTCATGCAAATTTACACTGTATGATTTTAAGATCGAGCTTTTCACATTGAGGAAAACTGGGAAACTCTTATAACGCCATTCAAGATTCAAATGCTCACTGATGCTCCAGAATAAAACCAACACACAAACAAAAAAACACTATGCATGAAGTGAAAACTTTTGAACAGAAATGAAAATGTGCATTTTGTATGATACCTCTTATCTCAAAAAAATATTTTTTTGGCTATACATACTATGATGAATGTATGCTGTACAGTAGCATGGCTAATGCTTAAAAGGTCGTCAATGAATGAGATACTACTCTTTGTTCAAAATCCACTGGATATTGATGAAAAATCCTCAGTGCATTTTGGCTTTAATGGGATCTCCCACCAAAGTAGGCAAGAATAAACCTGGAGTCCTCCATGATTCCAATGCTTTCCAAAAACAAACCCGTAGATGTTTATGTTCCCTCCAAACTTATGTCCAAATAAACTGGCATTGAGCACCGCATGTGTCAAGTTGCTTGTGATGTCCCTTGTTTGTAAGAACCTTGGGATAGACTTTGGATTTACCTCAAAAGAGTAAGGAAGGATGAAAGAGAAAGCTAGAGAGTTTCAGCAAGGCCATGGCACGATAAACCCTGCTCCTTGTTCAGTCCATGACCCCTTTGTTGAGGACCTCGCGCGTCCTCACGGTCTCTCTGGAGATAGTTTGACTCGTATTCCTGCAGTGGAAGCCATTTCACGGCCTGCTTCCCACTACAAAGCCACTGCCACTGTCTCTCCAGCCAAGAATAAGCCTGTTATTACCATATAAAAGTCTAATGTAATCAATCCCACATTCAGCTCCGCTGTTTCTCATTGAATCTGGTAGCTGATATCAGGGCAGGACGGCGGTTATGCATACGTCTTTATTCTTTATTAGCGTGACATGGGGTTAGTGGAGGGCCTTGTAAAGATAGAAGATGTTTTGGGATGAAACGGATGGACTTTTAAAGTGATAATCAAGTCTAATTAATGCAAAGTAACACATCATGCATCACTAGACAACCGCTGGAGACAAAGACAGCATTATCAAAGTCTTTTGTGGACTCAAATGATTAGGTAGGTTGTGCGTGTGTGTGTGTGTGTGTGTGTGTGTGTGTGTGTGTGTGAATTAAAGCGATCTCTATTTGAAACGTCATTATCACCAAACCCATGTTTTAAAATGCGAAAGAAAGCATGATTTTCTGACCTTGTATGATAAAATGTTTCTTGTAATGCAAATCAATTAAATCTTTATGAAAATATAACAGATGCATTGTGCATTTTGTGTTGTTTTAACACGCAAGATGTGAAAGTGTGTGTTTGTATACACTATTTTACGTATGTATTTATATATTTGCTATAAATGCATACACAGAACAGCATAAAAAAGTCTCCTATTTTATTTGTTTTACAGGTTTCTGTCAAGCAATTGATGTTAACTGCTGTGAAACCTGCGGCACTGATGTGATCTCTGAACGTCTGTCCTGACAGAGCGGGTCTGGGATTCATTTGCGTAAAACAAACTGCAAATTGCCCATAACATGCTGTGAGAAGTGCCTTGATTCCCCTCGTTAAAATGGACGGAAATCCATCCACTAATTGATTGCTGCATATTCAGTAACAAAGCAGCTGATTGGTTTACTTGCGCTCTGATTGCTATTTATGTTCAGCTTTGATGCATTTCCTGCCGAGCGTTTCTGAGAGTCGGCTTTCACCGAGAGTTACTGCAGACACAGTGTACCAGAAACAAAGAAATCTTTGGTTAGGAAATTAAACTACTGATTTCAAACAAGACTAAGATCAACACGGACCCAGCTGACTTTAAGTGTACAGGCTAACTAGCTAATATATCAAATCTAGACATTATTTGAACTAAAACGTACCCTTAATCGACTTATTTTTTATAGCTGTCACCGTATGGACCAAATTCGACTTTATAAAGAATGTCAAATTATTGACTTTTACTGTATAGAGCAAACAAGCAAAGGAAAAGTTGAAGTTAAGTTAAGAAAACTAGGAAGAAATCTCTATACTTTAGACTTTCTACTAACACTAATATCAGAGTATTAGTAGACTTGCTTTATTTTGCTTATTAGTGTTCTACTAACCCTTAACCTACTAACAGTATACTCTGAGAGTTAGTACACACGGTTAAAAATGCATGAGACTTATAGACATGTAGTTGTCATGTAGTTACAAGGTTACTTGTAGTTAGTAGAATGTCTCAAGTGGACTATTAATATAAAGACTCAAGGATGGATAGCATGCACGTTGTGACACAGTGAACAGGGTCAGTTTATGAGGTTGAGTCTCCAGCCACTGTTGAGAAAAAAAAAAACACAATCAAACAAATTATCATTGGTTCTTTATTTTAACGCGTACTTGCTTTAATGTTACGTGTACGTCTTACTGTTAAAATAACAATAAATGATGCACAATCCCTAACATGTCCCTAAAATGCACCGCTGTCTCTTTAAAACCGAGTGCGCGCGCGCGCGCTGTAACGCGCGTGTCCGCGGACAGATGGCAGCAGTCCGCCGTGATCCCGAGCCTCGTCCTCCTTCATCGACACGCACGGGAAAACAACGACAAACACCGGCAGAGCGAGCGGGACACGACACCGAGAGGAGGAGAGGTCCCCGGCTCAGGTGACTGAAGGTAGGCTGCTCTTATCAACGTTCTTTGGAATAATTGCATTCATTTACTAAAGTTGAAATGAGTCACGTGAGTCGTTTCTTCTGAATGTTTCCATCACGGTGTCATTTGATGTCAATTTTTTTTTACTTGTGTCGTTTAATATTCCGGCGGAAGTGACGGTGAATTAAAACAAATACAGTTTCATAACTAATTTTATAGCAGTTTAGTGCTCGCTATACAATTATTAACATTACATGTACACATCAAATATACATTTTTAATACGTTTGCGTAGTTTAACAATTATGATGATGAGGACATAAAGGACGTTTTTCATAAATATTCAGTGGCTTCGTTGTTTTAGGCTGGAAATGAAAATCATTTTGAAAATTGTAGATACATAATTTTCACGCAGTGCATTAAAATAGTTTAGGCTTAATTCTACAGTTTGTTTGAATCATATATATATATATATATATATATATATATATATATATATATATATATAGTATAATATATTAATCATCTGAAAAATAAATTATTATATATGTAAATATAATAATGATAATAATAATGCATTTAGATATATATTAAAATGCATGCTAAAAACATGAAAAAACAAACCTGTGAGAAAATACATTTTTGTCAGAAAATATTATATATATATATACACACACACATAATCTCAAGAAAACATGAGGAGGTCATTTGAAAAAAGGAATAAATCATGTTTTTTTCATTGTACATTTTAAGTAATCTCTATCAAACTGCAGTGGGGCTTGTTTGATTAGATAAAAGAAATAAGAGATAAGACAATAGTTTTGAGCTCGTCCTGCTTCAGTCTCTCTGGGAATGTGTAGTGATCAGCACTTGGGTCCCGAGGAGTGATTTAAAGAGAAATAAACCCCCCCTGAGTTTTTAATTAGATGAGGGTGGGTCTGAGACTCCTCCTGAACATCTCTGAACACGGGGGAGACGCTGAGGGATGTTGTGTTTAGAGAGGGAGAGAAACCCACCTGCACTGACACCTGATTCTCAACATCTCAGATACCAGATCAACCAATCAGGACACTTTAATAACATTCAGTACACTATAATATATATATCATATATATATATATAAATATATATATATATATATATATAAATAAGAGACATATATATAAAACTTTAAATTGTCGCAGTTATTAAATTGTATCAAAATGAAATGACTGATGAAAGTGGTGATGCATCAAGTACCACTGAAAAGTGTAGGGAAAATAAGAGACATACAATACAGAAAATAACTTAAGTCCTCATTTTAAAAAATGGATAAATTATGTATTTATTCATATAAACATTAAGCAATTTTTTCAAAAACATACACACACACTATATATATATATATATATATATATATATATATATATATATAATTTATTATTTGATATTTATTATATAATTATTATAGTATATGATCATTTTATTTATTATTTAATTTTAATAGAACTTAATTATTAAAATTAATCTAAATAAACACGCACTTTATTTATTTACCTAAAAAAATAGGCAACCTTTTCATTCCCTTTCCTAAAGATTGAATAATTCGAAGGTTAAAGCGCGGTGCTGCTAAACCTGTTTACATCGCAGCAGCATCGTTTTCATAATTCGCTCTTTATATTCAACACAATCTGTTTTTATTATGTTTTGTTAAACAATCTTTGAATGACCGCTCAGATGCTTTCGGTAGCGTGATTGTTCGAATTTTTAGCTTTAATTTTTTTTTTTTTACGTTTGCAAGGCTGCATTTATTTGATGCAAACGCATTAAAAATCGAGATTTAGTTTTCTTTGTGAATCAGTGTGAAACTGTGATTGATTTCTGTCTTTTTCTGTCTTCAGTGTCACGTGATCCTTCAGAAATCACAGTAATACACTCATTTATTATTTTTCATTGTTGTGCTGCCCAATATTTTTATGGAAGCTGTAAGACTTTCTTCCCAAAAGTCCAAAAGAACGGCATTCATTAATAATAATAATAATGATAATTATAAATAATAATATTTCGTATTTACTGTCACTTTTAATGAATTTAATGTATCCTTTATACTATATAATGCAGCAGCTGATGCTAAAATTCAGATTATAGTGATATACTGCAAGTTATTTTCAGTGGTTTTAATATTTTACTATATTGTTATTAGCTTGCTTATTACTAGAACCTTAGCCTTTTATTAGTAGTAATTAAACGCATATTAATGTCTTGTTTCTATATCCGTAATCCGACTCAGTTCCTAAATTTAGGAACTAACTAGTAATAAGAAAAAAATCTGAATTTATTGAGGGAAAATTAATGAATGCTTTAATGCTTTAATGTGAATGCGTAACAATTATATGTAGATCAGTATGATTTTATTTATGAGGTGACGCATGCTTTTATTTATATTGCACTTTGGTCGTTCACATTGTTTCAAATCATGCTAATGTTTATAATATCTTCATGCATTAAAGCCTAATTTATCAGATTAAAGAAAGTCAATAGTTGCATTTTGATTTAAACAAAAAGACAGGATGGATTTCTACAAAGCGTATCATTTTACCTGCTGTTCTGTGTTTGTGTGTAAAGTGTGTACCGTACTACAGACTGCTTCTAGACGCGCTGGTTAATTTGAGCTCTTCTGCCCTCAGATAAGTCTTAAGAAAACATCCAAGGTGCACCTTTAAGCTTTCATTTCATTACACTTCATCTGTAGAGTTCAGTTCTGTCACGCGTCTTAAAACAAAAACGGCAAAAACCAAGAAACTGCAGCGAGTTCCTTCAGAGATGAGTTTGTAGCACGACTTGAATGTTGAAGTTGATTGAGAAAAAACCCCAGTCGCTTCAGTATTTATGATCCTCGTCTAGTTCGGGGAACCAGGACTTCCAGAGGAAACAAGATCATTTTATTGGTATTTGTTTTAAAATAAACCACTTAAGACGGATATTTGAGTGAGCTTCAACCACAGCTAATCAGTAATGCACAAACCCAACTA
>NC_056700.1:4632857-4675357 GCF_018831695.1 Puntigrus tetrazona
AGGGTTTTTCACTTTAGTGACTTTTATTAATCAAAACACTCACAGTAACAGCACAGTATTAAGAATCAAGGGAGCCGTGAAACAATAGCATTCCTTCGGTATAATTAACATCTTGCAGATTCTGGAAGGGGAAGGTCAAACTTTGACCTCGACTCTAACTAGTTCTGCTCGCTCAGTTATAAAATGGAGACGATATGAAGCGTGGAGAATTAATTACGAGTAATGCATTGCATTGAATGTTTATCGTGTGATTCATAAACACAACTGCTTTAAGCCCACACTGATTCTTTCACTGATTCTTTCATGTACACGATGAAGACGAGCATTTCGTTGTCGTCACAGTTTCTGTGTAAATTCTCCTCGTCTCCTTTGATAGTGAAAGCGCACAAGATGGCCGGATGGGAAGCCATCGTTTGGAAAGCAGCGAAGCTGATTCGTATCGCTAGAAAACACCAGGAGCCCAGACAGCCCCGGAGTCGTTTCTGTGCGTTCCAGCGGGCCCCGATGCATGTGACTAAGAATAATAAAGAGTCAGGTGTTCATTGTTCTGCTGGGAGGTTTCTCTGGACGGAAACGAGCAGGTTGTTCCAGACGGAGGCGGCGAGTGGAACGGTTCTTTATTCAAGGGCGGGAAGTCATTCCATCAATGCAGAAAAACAGCAAAGAAACGTTTCCTTCCCCTCCGTTTCCCACTGCCTTTCAGTAGAAAAGACACAGTTCTGTAGTCTGGAGTTAAACGTTCATCAACGCTCGGCGCTTACAGGCTGCTTTAGACACGGCTCCGCAAGCAGCTCTGGACCAGACTTTAAACATCCGTCAACCTCTGAACAAATCCACTGAAACGTCTCGTGTTTAGGGACCATAACCACATTTAGCTTTTGGAGATTCAACGTACAATACTTAAAGAAAACAAACACTTTTTGATGTTTGAAGCAATGTTATTTTTAGCATCGTTGAGATTGTAGTTTTTAATCTTAAAAGTATTAGTAGTTTCAGTTTCATTTTAATTTTTTGTTTAGTTTTAACTTATGTTGTTTTCTTCGGTTCTTTTTAAATGATAGTTTTATTTAATTTGTTTTCAGTTTTAGTTATTGTAGTGCGTTGAGTAAAATGTTTTCTGAAATTAAATTTTAAGTCTTAATTATTTTAGACAATGAAAAGTGTCCTTTTGAAAAAAGTGACATCCACAGACCATTTTAGATCTTTAATTCATACAACCAAGATGTTTCTCAAAATTAGTGTGGTAGTTTTATTATTATTATTAATTATTAATAAACTCATGTATTTGCTTATTTATTTCCTTTCCAAAAATCTTTCTGGATTGTAAAAAGTGTTTGAGCATGGGTTAGAGGGTTAAAAAGTAGATATCGGTGGACAAACAGCATTTTACGGTTGCAAAGAAAAATACTGTATGTTTTTGAGAACGTGCAGTGATTAACTGCATGATAAGACTTTTATAAAAATTGGCTGATTTTATTTTTGATTTGACTGACTGTAATTCAGAGGAGATTTTTTCACCGGGTTGAAGAGTTGAAAAAAACAAACACCGCACAAAAGCGGTGCAGAAGTGTGTGTTCTGAGTACGTACTTCACACACGCTCCTCCGGCCCTGCGTCGCCGCTTCAGCCCGTGTGTGAATTAGCAAACAGCGCAGAAAAAGAGGCCCTTGTTGTCAGCGTCCTGACGGACAGGAAATGGCCCGTAATCAGAGCGCATTGGAGCGCCGCAGCATTCCTGTCAAATGACACAAGTTCAGCGGGTAATTAGCTCATTAGTCAACAGAAACACATAACAAGCTCTGCCCAGCTGGTGGCGTTAGTGCCACACACACACACACACACACACACACACACACACACACACACATCTACTGGTTACTGCCTTTAATCCCATAAATACTCAGACTGTTGATGTCAGTAATTCTGACACGTTTTCGGTGACACTTTATAACTTACACCAATAATAGTAACAAATCACTTCCAACTTACTCAACAGCTCATTGTTTATGCATAATGCTGGGAATGCCATAAAAGTTGAAATGATATATTCATATTTGCATGTACAGTAGATCTGATCTGTGTAAAGTCAATGCAGCCCGAGCGCTTCCTGACAAGAAACATGGAAAGTATAATATCAGAATATAAACAATACAAAATGTATATAAACAAAAATAAAACAAGCCAAATATCAGCTTAAAGCAACATCTTTTTTATTGTAATTTAGTTTGGCTTGATGACACTAAATAAAGTAAAACTATAAATAAATATATACATACACACAAAAATAAATAAATAAATAAAATAAATAAATATATATATATATATATATATATATATATATATATATATAAAAATTCAGTCTTCGTTGCTGATGAATTTGTACAGTGATGTTGTACATAAATGCAGTTTGCACATTAGACCTAAAACTTTACATAAAAAAGATTATGTTCAAACACAGGCATCGTAGCACAAGGTATTTTTGAATACAATATATTAGGATTATTGCATTTACCTTTTTTTTCCTCCCATTGATTACATTTTTTCATTTCAGCAGCGGCTCTTCCGATCTGATCAACATCTATTTGGGACTGAGCTCAATAAGACTGATTGCATAAAGGCTGAGTGTTATTCTCAATATAACAGAATATATAAACATGCTACTGTGACAGGACTAGCTTCTTTGCTAAATTTCCTACGAACTGTTTGATGAACAGCAAAGCTCAGCACACATGGAAGCGTTTACCACCCTGTGTTGTGAACCTCAGCGCGGGTGTTATACGCTGATGACAGTGTAACCATGACAGTGAAAGTAGTGCAAGTTATGTAATCAAGTAACGTTTTTTAAATAAGAAACTCCCGTGTCATGTATTGACTGACAGCTCGTGTGTTTCAGGGTTGAGAGAGATCAGGTGTAAGTGTGTGTGAACATGATCTTACTGTAGTTCTAGACTAAATATGAACTTTTGAATATGCTTTTAGTCCCCTTACTCACACAAAAATGCATTTAGTCTTCCTCGAAATCAGTAAAAACTGTGAAAGGCAGCCTCAACATGCCACAAACCTGCAATAATCAGCTATACAGTAACCGTCTTAATAAGCAAAAGTTACCTCGGATAACCAGAACAATTGTGTTTCTTTCTTTTTTTTCTCTTCTGCTCTATTTCAATCAAGTATGGCAGCACAGCTGAAAGGATTGAGTTGCGCCCCCTACTGTACAGATGAGAACGTACACTTTCTTTTTCATTTCACTTCTGGTTTTACATTTGCCCAAAAAAAACAAGCTATGAAAAAGAAAGCAAAGCAATTAGTACTTTTTGTTTTTATATTTTATATATATATATATATATATATATATATATATATATATATATATATATATATATATATATATATATTTATATTATTTATTTTTTTTTTTATTTTTTTGTTATGTTATGTTATTATGTTATTATTATTATTAGACTTTTTAGAGAATAACACTACATTGTAATGCATTACATAATGCCCCTAAATGTAACTTTCCGCATCGCTGCTCGCCAGATCTTCCGTGTTAATCTCGTTGGTCCAAAATCTTACTCAGCTGTATATGAAACATGAAATACGTTCAAACACAAGGGTATATTCTCAGCTCCAAACACAACAAGGCTTTTTTGCAGCTCCTCTTCCTCAAAGTTTCTCTCTTCCTACTTCCAGATCATTGAGTGCTCTTGTTTCAGACATGCGGTTCTGTGAGTCGGGCCCCTGAGGGCCGGGGCCGGGCTGCTTATCGCAGCACTTTATCAGCATGAGGGAAGGGGATGTGGGTTACAGCCATCCAGCGGCTGTCAGCAAACAGGCGTTTTGTAACCTGTAACCCAGAGACGTGCGATTTGTGAGAAGAGAAAGGGGCTGTTCGAGGGTGTGATCTTACGAGGTTGAGTGAGTGAGTGTGTGTGTGTGTGTGTGTGTGTGTGTGTGTGATTACCTGAGTACTGAAAATAACGTGTCTGGCCTTGCACGACTAATACATGCCAGAACCATTTATGAGTACCGTCTTTGCTCTTCGTGTATGCAAATTGTACAACAGCTGCTTGTTTTACAAAACCTGAAACTCAACATGGCTATTGATTGAGACTAAAACAATTGACCTTAAAATTAAAAATCTATCATCATTAATTCACCATTTATTATTGGAACAATCTGTTTAGGCTTATGGTCCAAAATCCAGATGATTTTTGAATTTTGAATTTTTCTTTGGAAAACTTTTGAGATGTTTTGCAGAACATCCTAGCTTTTGTTCATGGCGCATTTGTTCCAACTGTTTGTCAGGTTTTGCTTCATCCGTACAGAGAAGATCCACAGGCAGATCTGTGCGGCTACCACTGGATAATCTGCTTGAAATGAGATCATCAGCACAACAATAGTAGGAGAAACCATGATGTAGTGTATACGGAGAAGAGGAGGGGTCCAAGAACTGATCCCTGAGGAACACCAGTGACCTGTTGATGTACTTTGGAGACCTCCCCTCCCAGGACCACCCCGAAAGACCTACCGGTTCAAACCAAGCATGGAAGGATGAATCTCTGTGATGCCCAGTGAAGAGACGAATCATCAAAACACCCAACAGAATCAGAACTGAAAGTTTTCCAAAAACATTCATATCCTTTTTCTTTATGATTTTTTTTTTTCAGCTTAATTTGACAAAAAAACTAAATTGGTTATTATAAATTCAATTAAATGTACAGATACAAATGCATATTTACATATATATATTTACTAAATAAACATTAAAAGACACGGCTGTTTCATGTTTTCGGTGTGTCTGTGAACACTGAGCCATTGTGAACGCATCTTTTTTTCCCCTGACAGATCTCAGCTTGCGTTGCACACGTGGACAGGTGAGGCCCAGGTACAAACACAGGGCCGCTTGTTGCTCTGTCACACTTTCAGCAGCACCTCACAGCAGTTTAAAGAGGCGGCTCTGGGAGTCACGTTACATTAGAGTCCTTTTTTAGCTCCAGACCTTTTCCTCAGCGCAGCCCCCACACCATGCGTATAATACGCTCTTTCATCAGCACATCATTAGCCGTATGAGACATTCTGTGAAGGAACATCAAGGAGGCAGTGTTGAAAACGGAAATTTTGCCACACCTCAAAGCCGCTTGTTGTGATGAATCCCTGAGAGGGCGGATTTGCTGTAAGTATGACCCACACGGGCCTTTAATATGTCCGTCACAGGCGACTTTCATTTTCAAACAAAGCCTAGTTTATATTGGCATCCCGGCAAAACACGAGGATTAACCCGCGGCCTTTCTGTCGATTGACGTGAATAGCTGCGCTCATGGCAGGCCGGGAAGGCTGCGGCAGCTTTGAGGAATTACAGGACTAACATGTGACTGAGGCAGGGTCGATGGGGTTTGTAAGCCGACGGAGGGAATATTCATTGGAGAAAAAAAAAAAAACTGTTGCTGTTTGTCGCTGTTGTCATTCCACTAGGAAAAACAGCAGTGTCAAAGAAGCAGAGTATGGCGCTTACAACACCAAGGAGTCCCTGAAGAAATGAGAATGTGTGCTTCAAATACAGAGTAAGTCGTTTTAGATAAAAGTGTCTCCCAAATGCAGAAATGTATATGTAGTACATGTCGATTAGTGCAAATTTGACCACTTTGTGCTTTATACATGCAAAGAAATGTCCACTTATTACATAATAAATATATATGTATAAATATATATATATATGTCCATGTGCACACATGCAACTTGATCTTCTTTTTGAGCTAATCAGTTCACCCACAAGGTGGCACCGCTGCCCAGGCCTGATATTTTTCACTGCTGAAAGATAAACAGATATGGGAAAAAAAAAATTACAATAGTTCAATAAACAACAAGTTAATACTGTGTTACATTTTAGACACGATATTGTCTGTTTTGTTCAATTTCCAGGCGGGTGAGTTAAAGCAAGCTGGAATCACTTACTTCCTTTCTGAATAAATTCAGCTGTTTGAATGAACTGGTTGAAGGAGTGATTCAATGACTCATTCATTAAGACTTGTGTTTTTTTTATTAGCTTTATTAATGCAAAGTTCGTTTTGTAGTGGTTTTTTTATTGTTTTTATCACACTTATTGCTTTGGAAGTCATTTCTCAGCCAAAACTTGATTTGAAATTAATTTGCGGTTAATTAATGGGCGTATGATTTAATAAATTACAATAAAATGGACTGTATGCATTCTTCAGTCCAAAGTGAAGCATGTTTTGCACTTGAACCTCAGTTGTAGAAAGGGATGATGTAATCAGTTGTGGTCTGCTACCAAGGCAATTTGTGTAGAACGACTTAATTGAGAGGAATCATCAGTAACGACTTCATCCATCATAGAGAGAGAGAGAGAGAGAGAGATTAGGTTATGACAAAGCGCTGGAGGTACTATGAAACCTCACAATCATCTAAACAAGGTTGGTGGTTAAAATGAAGAAATAACAGTGCAGACAAACTTGGCTTCCGAGGATAATTCAGAGAACATTTGTTTTTAGAAAGCACTTAACGGTTCTGGAAAACAACATGTTGGAGGGGAAATCAAGTTTGTGTGGAGCAATTAAAGAGATAACTATCTCGGGTTGTTAAAAGAAGCTGTCACGGTGAAAAGCCAGAAAAACGCCAGCGATTCCTGAGTTTCACTCCCTGAATCACTGCAGAGATACTGTGCTATAACTCAGACAGATTTATGGAAACTTGATTGCTTAAATATTAACTAATGCATTGGTATTTATGATCATTTAGAGACTGTGATACTAGGCTTAAAAACGGTTTTCCTGAAGCCCTGTTAACTGCTTGTTAGTGTGTGTGTCACAGGTGTGAGTAAAGAATACTACGTTTAGACCGTCACGTGACCAGCTTGTAGACCTGGAAAGCAAAACGTCACTAGAACTGCAGCGAAAGCCCGTTAGTTTAGCAGTTCACCTTTTAATATCTGTGTTTTACAACATTACTACTTTAATACAAACTGAGTAGCGGAACTAGACTAGTCTACTACTACCACTACCACTACAAGTCCTAGTATTACTCATGCTGTAATTACTGTAGTACTAAAATCACCATCAGTATTATTGCTTCTGTTTTTACTATATTACTACTATTGCTAATACTACCACTACTATTACTATTTTTATTGTTTTTATTTCATTACAATTGCTAAATTACAACAGCTGTTAACACAACTTTTACTTCTACTGTTATTGTTACCACTAGTATTACTAGTCATTGCTTATACTACTACTAAACTTACACATTTTGTTGAACTACAACTACTAATGCTATTAATAACTATTATTACTACTAATGTTACAGCTACAATTACTACTGTTTTACGGCTACTTATATTAGCACTACTGCTATCATTACCACTACCTTTACTATGGAGTTTTATTTAATTAAAACTACTGCAGTTTTTTATACTACTATTTATTTATTTCTATTTATACTACTACTACTACTACTACTACTACTTATTTTAGTACTTTCACTACTATTATCACTGCATTTCTTGAACTGTTACTATTTTTACTTGTGGTAGTACTATTACTGCATTACTATTACTGTAGTTATTACTACCACTATTAATACTACAATTGCTTGTACTACTGCTATTTTTATCTGAATCACGTTTCAAGTTGAAAAGTTTTATTTAATTTTTACTACTATTAGTATTGTTACCATTGCTTGAATACTGCTGCTTTTACTACTACTGCTATTATTATTCAATACTATTGTATTTCAAATACAAATACTGGTGCCTTTGAACCTCTATTATGACCACTGCCATTACTTTTGTTTACTGTTTTTAAAACGATTAATACTACTACCGCTATTACCATCACTTCTACAACTACTATTTCATTCATTACTATCATCGCTACTTTATTAGACTGTCTATACTATATTATTACTATTTCTACTTGTATCTGTAATACCACTATAACACATTTATTACTGACATTTCTAATACCTTTGCCTGTAGTACTACCTATTTTAGTAGTTTTACTACTGCTGCTCTTACAAAAAAACAAGTCAAAATACATACACAAAATACATCATTAAAGTCTACTAGATTCGTCTCCATGGACTTGAGCTGAAACTGACGATTGAAGCCGTGAGCCACAAGCAGCAGCAGACAGTGGTTAAGTGCCTGGGGAAGACCGGCCGTCCTGAAGGCCCATTTCCTGGAGTTTAGAGGGGCCGTTCTCTCCTCCTCTCAAAAGGCAGAACTTCCTGTGTTTAAGACCGAGTAAGCTTCACCCTGAGAGACTATTAAAAGCTGGCTCGTCCAGCACTGTCCTGCATGCATTACACGGGCTTTATTCAGTGATAACGGTGAAAAACAAGCCCTGGTTGAGTTTGAGGATCGTTCGATCAGTCAGTGCTGTAACAAAGAACAAATAACAAAGTATTTATATATTCAAAAATACACCTACTTTGAACACCTGGTTTGGAAATATGACACTTTTCTAATCGCAATCTGCTTAAGAGTGATTAGAGGTGATGGTTTGATAACCTTTGCCCTTTACAAACAACTCAAATTGATTACAGTCACTCTCTAATGTGTCAAGAGCAAGGATGCTGTCTATTGGTTTCTCAGGGTTAACACACAATAATATTATCTTAGCGCGGCACTACAAGGGCAGGTAAACAAGTCCTTGAGCTCGGAGTATTTGTCGGAGGACGACCTTAAAGCAGCGCGAACACAAACAGATACACTCATGAATACGCACGGACTCTTGAAAGGCCTGTTATCTCCTGGGTGTGCCGCTGAAATGAGCAGGAAGGGACAGCACTTTTAAAGCACTTCAGAGTTGTTTTTCCTGACACCTCAGCAGACAGGAGGAATGACCCCATCACCAGCAGCTGAACGGCCACAGAACGAAAGAAAGAAAGAAAGAAAGAGCTTTTACGCAAACCATTCCCTTCTCTTTTGACAACATGTAATAGGGTTACGGTAAAAAAATTGTATCAATCAACTACTGCTGTTATTAAAACCGTTACTGTTATTACTACCACTAGTATTACTGCTACTACTACTGCTACTATTACTCCTACTACACCACATTTTAGTTATGACTGTTGTTACTATTGCTACTATTTTACTGCTACTTTTTATACTATTTTTACTGCTACTGATATTACTAGCACTACTATCAGTATGAAGTTTTTTTCAGTACATCTACAGATGTTTTTAAAACTATTAGCACTGCTGTTACCATCACTTTTAATACTACTGCTATTTCATTTATTTATTGCTACCATAATGTAGTTTAAGGCCCTGTAGTTTTATTTTTTTTTTATTATTATTATTTTTTTTTTTTACTAATATAGTAACTGAAGTGTTATCAAATAAACAGCGTTCAGCTATTTCAGAAAAAAAATTACTTTAGAGTATTTGAACAGCAGTTCTTTTCGGTAAACTTTCTGAAATGTATACCTTTTCCACAATATTAATATTAATAGCAATATACTTCTTAGCCATCTTTTTTGTAGTACATCAAAACCCCTTTTTTTCTTTTGCAGTATGAGATGGAAAGAAAGAGAGAGTCTTTTACACTTTCGGCACAATTTCCTCTCTATTTCCTCCCTGTAGACCAGCGTCTGCAAAATGTGCAGAGTAGGAGTTTTGTGCCGTGAGAGCGGCCAACACCGAGAGAAAAGACAAAGATTGATACAAAGAGAACGAGGGTTAACATACGAGAGAGAAAGAGATGCGTGAAGAGTCTTCCCAAAACGAGTAAATGGGCTTGCAGCGGCAAAACCTGATTTTCGTCTCTCTTTGCCCGGTTTCCCTGGTGTTCCTGGAAGGCTCGGTCGTTCGCTCAGCGGAATATGAGCCACACACAGACCCACATATGCATCCTGTCCTGGACCCGCCTGTGTGTGGATGATCCCAGAGCAGTTCTGAACGCTCCCCGTCTGAATGTAAAGAGGTGAAACTGACCGCAGAGCAGCACACATACCTGCCCGGAGTTATATATATATATATATATATTTAAGGTCACGCTAATTTGCAGTCTGGAAGGATCGCTGGATTGTCGTAAATCTGTGGTGGGGCGGCGTGGAGGGAAATGTGCTATATAAGACGTTTTGAGAAATGAATTATGAAAGAAGAAGTGACATGATTGTTATAGACTTGACAGGCAGGGTTTATAATCAGGTCAAACAAAATGAGATTTATTTTTAAAAAATGGACTGCATACCAGATTGGTACAGTGCATAAAAGAGATGGTAAAGGGTTTAACGCATACAGCAGAAGGCGTTCGTTAAAATGATTTTTCGTAGTTGCCAAATGTGCTGTAGGTGTCATTGTTAAACACTATATTTAGCAAATTCTGCACTTCAATTATTTATAAACCTATTAATTTATCAGACATAAAGTGTTGTTTTTGTTAGTTATTACAGTTCGGTAGTACAATGGAAATATATTTTCCAACATTGGGGTTTTAATAGTGAGGTAGTTGTTAGGTTTAGGTATGGGGTGGATCACAAAAATGTGTTAAATACAAATAAACAGTGAGACGTATGCCCGTGAGCAACTAGTTAGTGTCGTTTATCTGTGTTTGTGTTTTCAGTTTCGTGGGTCTGACGATGAAAGGCTGCGTTCACCTGTGTTTGACACGGACCGTAGTGCCAGGCTGTGGGAAACATATCTGTCTTTTTATAACCGCTGCTCTGAGGTCACTGACCATGACGGACAGGAAGAGAAGCGTAAATCTGAGCTGGAGCTGATGCCTCTGAAACGTCCTGGCACGTTTTCTGCCCCCATTAGACATATAATAGTAGTGCTCGCCGTACACACTCAATTTGTCACTTTTTCACTGCTGTCTGTGTTTGGTCTAGAGCTCTGTGTGGTTTGTGTGTGTGTGTGTGTGTGTGTGTGTGTGGACAGGGAAATGTATGGCATATAATTCAATGTCAACAGTCCAAGATAAATGTCATATCTGTATAGGAGTTCTTAGACATTTGGTTTAAATTGTTTGCCAGATGAAACAATTTATTTAAAACAGGATATTTGGTGATAAGAAAAAGGGAATTTACTGAAACTTGAAAAGCGTCTCTGTATGTTAGGTGGATGGGAGTGTGTACAAAACAAGAATAAAATCATTTCAAATAACATCGGTGAGTTGTGCATGATCCGACCGGGAACATGCATTAAACGGGATAGTTTCACTTTAAAAAGGATGCAGATAAACCGAAAGGTTGCTGTGCACCATAAAAGCAACAATTGTTAACACTTTATTTTAGGGACAAGTTTTTACTATTAACTTGTATATTAGCATGCATATTTCAATCATATTGGCAGTTTAGTAACAATTAAAAAGCAAACATTAAAGCCTCAATCTATACGACTATATTCTATCCCTTAACCTTAACTCTTAAAGTAACAACTACCTTACTAACTAATAAGCAATAATTAGAATTTTATTGAGGCAGAAGGCAGTCGATAGTTCCCTAATATTGAGAATTGGACCTGAAATGGTGGTCATTTTACATTTTTTAAGTCAAGCAAATCACTCAAAGAGTATCTGCAAAACAATTATTACAAACAATTGAATTATTCAGACACTGTTATTGGAGAAACATTTGTAGAGTGATTTTCAGAAGCTGTTTAATGAGACGTTACAATTAGGATGAGGTCACGTGTTACAAGGGAAAAGACTAAATGAGGGGCTTTATTAATCACATAATCAACTGTTTACAATGAAATGAATGTAAATGTCATCAGCGTAACGTGACGAGCCTGGCTGAATGTGTAATGTACTGCTGTAGTGTTGAAAAAAAGTCCTCAATGCAATCACATCCAAAGACAATGCAAACAATGTCCCGAAACCCAGTTCCGGCCCGATTAGCAACCTCTTGTAAAAGGAGCGTCTGAACCACAGCGACAGGCTCGGCCAATGGACTGCAGACTGGAGTAAGTTGTAGGCGGAGCCACCGCTCGCAAAGCTCCCAGAACAAACAAAGGCAATCGTAACATTGTTGTTTTTGGCTAAATTATGTGGACCAAAAGGGCCATTGTCAAGAGTAGTGATGCATAAAACACAGAAGTCATTACAAACCAATGAGGCTTTCACCAAATGTGAAATCTGGAAACGGAAATGTCAATCTGCGGAAATCAACAGAATGTGATTTTTATGTTACAAATGCATATGGACTGATTGTGAGATATTGCATGCATACCGTAGATTCTGCAGGTGAAGCAATCTCACCATCCAGTTCTCAGAAGCATGTTCTTACAGAAGAGTGATAAGGAGAGGGTGTGGTGGGTTCCCCAGGGTGCTCCTGTGTCACGGCAGATGGATGAGCCTATTTTTCTCCATATGTGTCTGCTCATCAGTCAGGAAGGAAGAGTGCAACTCTCTCTCCACATCCTGACACACCGAGACACATCCTGGCACACGGACATCAGGAATGTATGTCAAACTTGAAGCTGCAGAGTATTAGTACGTATGTTTAATCATCACACTGAACACACATAGCATGTGCTCCCGGATCTCGTGCTGGTCCTGGAACAAGATTCCCGTCAAACAGTTACAACCCTAAGCTAGTGCTTGTCAGGCATCTCCAGCACTGCATATATTTCATTCTCCTTCATCTACACGCATCCAATAGAGATCTCACAGTCTGTAATAATGCTTAGATTAAACACCCATACTTCAGTGATTGGTCCTTTACATGCATTCTGCTGGCGATCATTTAATACATGGCATAAGCTGACTGACCTCTGATGATTATTGCTTGTTCAACACGTGCATAGTCCTGCAGCAAACTAGTTCCTCTGAAAACCTCCACCTCCCCAGCACCACATCATATCTTACAAGCTCACATCTATTCCAGTAGAGACCAAATATACCAGCTTTGTCGTATCCAGACAACATGCAAAAACTTTTCAAAGAGTTCTCATGATTTAAATGAACATAGAGTGACCTGGTCAGAAGGACTGAATGGGAAAATGTGGAAACCTGCATAGCTGTATTACCGGAACATACGTCTTGTCTTTAATCGAGCATCTGCCCAGATGTTCTGAAGCTGGTCATAAAATAACAGCATATAAAGTGGGTGAGCAAGCACTACTGTTCGCATGTCCATGTTGAACTGAGCTTCTGCATTTAACTACCAGAAGATTGCAGTGTTCCTCAGATGGTGTTGAAGGCTCTTGACTAAAGGCTGGAATACACTCCTTGACTTTTGCACAGATTATTGCCCTTTTTTAAGCCTGGATAAGTTGATTTTAGTAACTGGTTGCCAGTTTTAAGATTAGATTCTAATTTAATCGAAGAAGATATCTGGCCTCATTAACCAACATTATTTTTGGTCTATTTAACCTTTTTGCATCATGCATAAATTAAGTCAAGTACGACCGAACAGCGCTAGAGGGTTATCTATGGTTCTTTTACTTTTAAACATAGAAGCTTGAAAAGGTAGAGTTGGTTTCAGTGGGGTTTTATTAGGGCCTGCTTGTGGAGCGTCTGTAGATATGTGGGCCCTATCCTTGATCAGGATAAACAGAGTCGGTAACACTGCATGGGAATGGCAGGGATTCCTGGAAGTTCGTCTAGGGAACTTGAAGCTGTGGAATGAGAATCGGTCCGCTTCCGTGCCTGCTCATGAATATAAATAGAGCCTGGAATGTCATAAATCAGAAATGCTGAGAGAGTGATGTGGCCTGGATGCTGTTACTTTCCTAGCCGCTTCGCCCTCTCGTTACCACATTTCTGCTTGATTTCTCCTTACCCTCAAAAGATCAGGTAACACAAAGAAGAGCAGAGCTGCGTCTGGCGCTTACAGAACACAAGTGCATTCATCAAGCCTTCGCTCGTCCGTCTGGGGTGGAGGACTTGACAGGAGAAGGAATTTGGCAAATTTGTTGGAGTTCACTGGTGCTAATCAGGAGGAGTGAACAGGATGTGGGCTCCCGCTCTCCACCTGATTACCACCAAATGGAGCTCCGTCCACGGAGCCAGCTGCTGGACAGCAGGAAGAGCAGGGTGTGCTGAGAGCGTACGGAGTGCAATGGGTGAGGGGCATTTGATGAAATGATTGTGTGTGCTGGCATCCGAGGTGTCTTGAACAGGAAGTGCTCCTGGCTCTTCGGTAGTGAGGGCCGCTGAAGAGCAGTGAAACAATACAGCTTTGTTAACTGGAGCTAAGTTGGCATGTTACAGACACACAGTGTGCTTTCTATCCATCCTAAATTCTATGCGATATTAATTCATTTTCAATAACTTTTAGGGTAAGTCACAGAAAAGAGGAACTGAACAAATGATAAGGGCAGTTAAACCAAAATTTGGTAACACTTTATTTTAAGGTGCCCTCGTTACACACGTTATTTGTACTTACTATAAAAGCAACAATGAATAATGCACAGTTACATGCAAGTAACCCTAAAAGTAATTAATTAATGCTCAGCACTTAAATATAATTAGACTCTAATGATAAAATATCATAAGTGAATAAACTTTATCACAGTTTATTCACTATACTTTAGAACATTTGTGATAAAAGTACCAATATTCACCCTATTACATTTTCATTCAGTGCATTATACATTTACATTTACATTTACATTTAGTCATTTTGCAGACGCTTTTATCCAAAGCGACTTACAATTGAGAGTACAGAAAAATACTGAATTCAGTTCACACTAAAGGGTTTTCCTATAAACCTGTTATTTTCATAAGTTCCCCTTTACTTCTTTTTCACATGGGACTGTATCTCACATCATTTAACTGGTGCATGCTAAGAACTACAGCGGTGTGTGTTTTTCTGTGTGTTAGGTGGGGTTGTGTCTCTTTGTGACCTGGGTGTGTTGGGTCAGTTCTCAGTGTGACCCCTGAGCATGCCGGGGCGTTACTTCAAATGCACTCGGTCCATATGCCTCTTTCTTTGCCTCTTCTTCACCTAACATTCTATTTGGTTCCATTCTCTGTCCTAGAATCCCTTCTTCACGAACTGTTCTGTGTTTACTTGCGTAGTTGACACTTCCTCTCCTCGTGTTTCTCTGATCTGGACTGCTGCGGCTCTTGATGAAGTCTGACCCCTGCTGCGGCTGATCCCTGACATTCAGGTTAAAGTGCATTTCTCTAACAACACAGTTTTACGCTTGACTTCAGTTTTTATTTATTCTGCAATTCACGGATTATTGCGTTACATTCCAGTGTCTTTTTAGGGACATGTAATACATTTGCAATTATTGTGCGTGCATATTTTATGAGCTCATATTAACTGAGAGAGATTTTTCTCAGTTTTGTTAATTCAGGTTGATTCAAGTGTCAACCTCCATGTCAACCACGTGTTGGGCCATTCGTAGGTCAAACCGCTCAGCTGTCCGATTCAGCCCTAATCTACAGAGGAGGATGAGGACGAAAGGACTGTTCTCCCCTTGCATGGGAACTTAGGTTCGAACAGAACAAACGTTTGTAGCGATAAGAGACACATACAAAAGGTAAACGAAGACTGGACCTGAGAATCTGTCGGCTACGATTAGTGCCAAGGAGGGCAACACCATCCATCCCCTTCAGATTAGACTTCTTTTACAGAGAGTAAGTTGCAATTGTTGTACTAATCTTGGAATGGCTTCATTCTGCTCTTATACTTAAATATACGGTGATCAACCATAGAAGTTAATGTTAATATTTTATCATACTGTTGATCTCGGCTGTATTTTAATTTTCATGTTGTAATTTTATAGGGAGCTTCAAAGAAGTCATTCGATGCCTTGTTTATCTGTCTCCTTATGCTCGTTTCATGGGTAAAAATGAAAAATGAAATAAACAAGTAAAAATGATTTTGGCCACAATAGCCGCGGCGTTAAAAAGCTAGCATTGTGACGGCCGTATGAACGGCAAGAGGCCCTTCCATCATGGCTTCCTAAACTCCTTGGCGTCTCTCCTGGAGTCTTGTTGCAGCCTTCAAAGCTTTACTTTGTTTTAGACCCTAAAACCCGTCCCTAGTCTTACCTGTATCCCGCCTCAATAGCAGCGGAAGTGTTTTGCAATACAGTAAGCGTCCGATCAATATAACTCACTATTTAGTTGTATAACTGCTCTCTAACAAGGACACGCTAAAATAAAGCGCGAGTAATTTTTAGTAGCTCTAATATGTCGATATTTTATCATTGTAACTTTTTTTTTTTTTCCCAGTTAGCTCCAAACAATGGCACGCAATCCTGCACAGCTACCAACAATAAATCATATTTTTGGCTTTGGGTAAAACAGTAAATCAGTTGCTGCCACTTTTAGGTGACCGTTTCTCTTTTAGTGTAGATCTTCAGCTAATATCACAGCAAGCGTGTGAGAATGGAGGTGTTCTTGAGGTGTGGTGGACTCGGACAGTGTTTATGTCAGACTGTGTGCTACAAAGTGCTGAATGGAGCTGCTCGTGACCTTATATCGAAAACTACAGAGGTTTCACTGGGAGAGAAGGAAATGTAACAATGTAACAATGAGATTGTTCCTGGCTTCCTCAGACATGAAAGAGACGGGGCAAGAGCCACAGCTATTCCGAGCCTTAAAAGCCCCATTGCTTTCCTTATTTTAAGGAATGTTTATTTATGAAAAGAGCATTTGGAGTATTTTTAGAGTCCATGAAAGGTTTTCGAGACGATGCCGGTTTGGTCGGTGAAGTCACACAGAGAGCGGCCCGGGTTTGTTAGACGGCTGCCACCAGCGAGCGCTTGTACGTGTGTCTGTGTGTATAAAGCCGCACACAATGGCGCTCCCGTTATAGTCATGTGTTATGGGCAGAAAGACCCCGGGGAAGAAACAGAGCTTCCTCCGATTACACGCTCGGCACATCCGACGCTTTCATCTCTGCAAACAGGACAGCGTATTACAGACGTGAACACACACTCGACACACACAGGAGCCGGCTAATCAATGCTAATCAATGCATTCGGACTGAACGACTTGTTGGTAAGTAGAAATGTGCACACTAGTTGAAATATGTTGAAATAGCACACTAGTTTTTTTGCTTGTCGGCCTTATTTTGTCAGCTAGCCGCAGTTTGACTGAGATTAACTGGAATGCATAATAAAAAAAACACAGCTATCTCTTCATTTAAAAGGTGCACTTGGAAAATATCTTGAGGAAATAATGTTATAGTTGTCACGGTGTGGTTGAGCGAAGGAGCGCCCGACGAGAA
This sequence comes from Puntigrus tetrazona, assembly GCF_018831695.1. Taxonomy (NCBI): domain Eukaryota; kingdom Metazoa; phylum Chordata; class Actinopteri; order Cypriniformes; family Cyprinidae; genus Puntigrus; species Puntigrus tetrazona. Next base: position 4,650,017 of record NC_056700.1, read on the forward strand.
TATAACTTTAACAGTTTTCATCTTTCGCAAAAGAGCAAATATTATAATAGTGCACACATCAAAGACGAGACCGGACGATTAACGAAGGACAAACAGGAACTTATAAAGGATAAAATAAATGACGTAATTAACTGAACACACCTGAACACAATGAGACGATTAACAGAAAGTAGGTCACGCGGAGCACATGGGACGAGAAAACAGAACAAGAGTCCAACTACATGACAACAGCTAGCATTAAAAACCTCTCTTTGCTATAAATGATAGATTTTTTTGCAAATGTATAATTTAAAAAAAAAAAAAAAAAATAAAAATATATATATATATATATATATATATATATATATATATATATATATATATATATATATATATATATCAGTTTAATTGCATTTTTGTTCAAATACTTCCAAGTGATTTTTTGGAAAAAATGCAAATCAAGGATTTCTGTAGAATAAATATAAAAGAGATAATTTCTAATAGTGTTTTAGCAGATTTAAAAATGCTTAAACCTCTGTTTATCTTACTTTTCAACACACAAGGCATAACATTCTCCACTTAAATAAATGTCTTATAAATGTCTTTTAATTGTTTTAATTGTTCCGAAAAAAACACAAACAATAGCACGACTGATAATAATCAGAAATGTTTCATGAGCAGTATATTAGAAAGATTTCTGAAGGATCACGTGACACTGAAGACTGCGGTAATGTTGCTGAAAATTCAGCTTTATCACTAAAACCAATTTTAACACACATTCACATAGAAACCTAGACACCGAATATTTGAAATCGTAATAGCATTTCACAATATAAATGTGTTACTGCTTTTTTTTTTGCATGTAAATGTAATGCGCATTTGTTAAACTGACACATTCAATAAATACATGTAAAACATGACATATGCCGTCATTATGAACATACATGAAACCTGTTAGAAACTGGAACATATGTTTATGCGGGTATGTCGTTACATAAGCCCTGTGTATAATAATCATAAAATAACTGGCAACTTCCTGAAAGGGCCGTGGTCTCGTTTCAAAGAACGCTGCCGTAAAAGCTTTAGGAATTTCAAGTGTACTGAAAAGTCAAACGTGTTTATAAATCATTATTTTATTGGAATACATATTCTGAGGCCTAGAAACACAAACCGCAGGTCTGACCGTGTTCTGGTAAGCTAGCGACTAAAGGGCAGAAGAAAAGAAAAGACATTTGAGGCAGAAAAGTTGAGGAATGAGGAACCGAGTCTTGTCAGAAACGAAAACGCTCCGACTAAAACGCTCCTTTCAACATCTGGATATGAGAAGGCCTCCTATAAGGAGGAATGTAGTCCAACATTTCACTTTTGTCTTCTCGCCGTGTCGTCTTGGCTTCAGGCCTCCAGATCTGACAGGGTTTGGCCTCCTTCCCGGAGAAGGCGAGCGAGGGGAGCGGAGCAGGAGAGATCTGCCAGAACTCGACCTCCGCAGCCTCCCTGTCTTTAAAGCCCTCACCGGCTCTCTGCTGCCACAGAAACGGTTACATAATTGTAAAGAACCAGAGCAATTTGTTTGTTTTAGCTTCTCGATGCTTCCCACTTCGCTCAGCTGCTTTCAATTGGACGCCGTGTTTCCCGGCGGACAGGGTTCGACCGAGAGCCAGCGCTTCATACACAAACCGATGGAGAGTTTAATAAAGAAATTCCACATAAGTCAGGCTTTATTCAGCATTATCCAAACCGCTGCGTGGAGCCAAGTCAGATAATCCTCAAGAAAAGGATTAAAAGAGTCTCCAAAAATCCAGATGTTCTGAGACGAACTAGCCAGCTTATCTTTCCTCTTTGTAATTGTTATTTATAATTATGTATGTTAGCTTTTAGAATGCATTCGATATTTTCTAGTAACGCTTTACATTAAGAGTACAACAAATACATAAAACATGACAATAAAACGCGATCTTAGTCAATGTTTCAGCATGCATTATCGAAATTAAACGTTATATTATTCAACAGACCTGAGCTAACGTGGAATATCGATGAGCAGTTGTATTTAAATTATTCAAAATTAAATTATTCGGATGCATTACACACTTAATTGTAATGCACGTTAGAATTTTATTTAGTTTATTATCATTGCGAATTCATTCTTGCAAGCGTTAAATTGAACGTGTATATATTGTAATCGTTCCGGACAGACTGGCATCGATAGGATCCGATATTTAAAAACTAGTATTAGTAACCGTCCAGAATTGTTTCCTTCAAAAGCGCCCTTGTTTGAACCCTTAACGCATCATTTTAGCTGGGTGTCTTCCTCTAAAGCCTACGGCCGTCTCTCTCAGCGCGCTCGCGGTGACGGCTCAGTTAAGCGCTGATATTGATGGGCTGGCTGATGGGAAACCACCACGGGTGCCTCTGACAGATGAAACGCCTGCAGACCTGAAGCCAGCGCTGGCCGAGAGCCAGGACGACACAGAGCACAATGGAGCAGCGCTCACTGACAGAAGAGCTTATGGCTGTCAGCAGGGCCTTCAGCTCTGTCACCAGCTGCACACTACAGCCCAGATCACCAGATCACCCTGGTAACCACAGTCTCAGACAAAACACCTCGGTCGTGTAGCTAAAACAAAATAATGATTCGATTCCAGACTGTTGTTGTTTATTTATCGGCAACCCTTATTTCCAGGTGCCCCGTTTATGAACAGCATTTAGCCTAACCCTAACCCTAACCCTAACCCTAAAGTTGGGGACCGATTTTATCGTGAGATACTTCAGAGAGTACTGAATGAAGAAAACAGAGGATGTCGCTTGTTTTTTCTCATTTGTTCTGAATTGATCGATTGCAGTGAAGTAGGTGCTTCGTTCATTCGTTGAGTGTGATTTTAACCAAATACAAGTCCCAACATTTCAATCGATTAATCAGATCTGAGGGATAGTTTTTCTGTTTAGAGGCTATCATTTCCCACTAAATTCAGGGATTGGGATAAGTCTATATTTTTAGGCCGTAATATTGGATCATGTCTTACTTGGCAAAATCACGCTGATTGTTCAGGATGTTAAGCTCACGCCAAAAACTGTGGCCCGTGGTTTAAAAGGGGAGGAGCATTTTCAGATTTGAAAATTGTGTTTTGGATTTAAAAATAGCAATTTGAGCTAACAAAATAAATATAGTCCAGTTTGATTTGACGTGGTTTTTAGGTGAGACTTGGATTATATTTAGTTAGCATGACATCACCACCGTCATCATCACGACGTTTTGTATGTCTCTTAGCCACTGTGTTGCCAGGTCTGCAGTTTTAGCACTGCTTTAGCACTCTTGCCGAGGGTTGTTTTTCATGTTTTGATGTTAAAGCGAACCCAATAAAATTACATTTAACCCCCGCAATGCAAAAAAAAACCCCTTCGAACACCATTGTGCTAGCAATTGGACGGGTTTTGTTGTGAAAACCTGGCAACCCCCGAACTGTGCCGAAACTCGCATGTGATTGTCAGGATGCTGATGGCTGTCGGCCCTCGGTGGATTATCAGAGGATATAAATCTGTTATCAAAACAGTATGTAGATTAGACCGTCAAAATATGACTGAAGACAATACTATGAAAGCGCAGCGCTGCCAAGAACTCGTAGCAAATTATCAAGACAAAAGAGTGTGACAGAGTTGTGCAGCTGATGGCCAACAATAGCAACTAACTTGTTGACAGTGACCTGTATCTAATACCTCCAGAAGAAAAAAATCAGGTGTCAAACTCGGGGTAAGGGTTCTGTTGGCCAGCAGCAGCAGCCAAACTCGGGACTATTTACGACGAAGGGCGACCTGGAGGAGCACGAGGAAAAATGACAGGCATGTACGCTGCCCCCCATACTTTATTTGTTGTCTTTGATTCCCGGGGTGCGCATTAAAGACAGGAAAATGAATACGATATCTTTCTACATCTTTCTCAGCTCCGAGGAGCGTTTCGGTGGCTCGGGAAGCCGAACCCCCCACGCCGACATATTTCATCCGCTCCTCTGAGATGTTTGAAGCCTCTGACCCAGCTGGATTCTGCTTTGAGCTGGAATCGTTCAAAGTGTTACAGGACACTAATCATCACGGCAAGCGGCGAGAGACGCCTCCCCGATGCGGCTCCAGGAGGGCCCTTCTTTGATCCCGTTCAGCTTTTATTACCCGCTCGGAGAACATGCTACACACACGAGCCTCGTCTTCATCCCGCCGTTGATTCTACGCTACTGCTCTTACGTTTGAAGCGATTGGATGCTTTTGACGGGAGGCTCTTCTGCTCACCGAGGCTGAATTTAGTTGATCAAAAATGCAGAGGAAACGGCAAAAATTGTGAAACGTTATCGCAGTTTAAAAGAGCTATTTTCTGTGTGAATATGTTGTAAGATGTAATTGATTGCTGGGATCAAAACTGAATTTTCTGCATCCAGTCTTCAAAATTCATTCTAATATACATATATCTGTTAATTATAAATGTTTTTGTCATACACTACCATTCATTTCATGTCATGTCATTTCATGTCATTTCATTTTTTTAAGCAACACTTTTATTTTATTATATATATAAAAAAAAAAAAAATATATATATATATATATATATATATATATATATATATATATATATATATATATATATATATATATATATATATATATATATATATATATATATATATAAAATATTATTATTATTTTTTATTTTTTTATTTTTTTAACAGTTGCTATGAAAATATTCATTAGCACACTTGTATTCAGCACTGATAATACTCAGAAATGTTTCTTGAGCAGTAAATCAGTATATTAGAATGACACTGAAGGCTGGGTTAATGATGCTGAAAATGCAGCTTTGATCACAGGAATAAATCATATTTTATGGTTTCCTGTATTTTTAATCAAATGCAGCCGGAAGAGAAAATATTTTAACACTAACACGTTTCTTCGCATGACCTTTTATGCATGCTGTTGATTTCTACACTTGCTTTTAGGACCATCGCAGGTTCTTCAGATCAGTGTTTTGACATCATCTAATTCGATGGAGCTTCTCTGATTAGGTTCTCTTGTGACCTTCCAGAACCTTCTGTTCTTCCAGAAGACACAGAGCGAGAGTTACCTCACACACACACACACACACACACACACACACTGCGCGTCTGCACTCGTGTAGAGGATTCAGTAACATGTTTTCTCCTCTCCTCCCTCACGCTGAGCAGAAGGGCCGGGCGAGGAGAGATGAAGGGTATCTGTACAGAAGAGCGGAGCTGAGCTTTCTCGGCACCATTTGTCAAGCTCCTTGTCACCTGTCAATGAAGGCTTGCAGGTCAGAGCAGAGTTTGTTTCTCAGTTGTTAAAGAATTCCAGTCACGTGCACCTCCTCACGGCCGTGTGTGTTCACGCCTCACTCAGTGAAGCAGTCGCACCATGCCACGGTTTTCTGGTAGTTGCACTTTTTATTGTGTCGCAAAGCATTAGCGCACCGTGAAAGATGAGAAGAACTCCGCTGATCATTGACTGAAATATCATCTAAAATGCGTTACTATAAGAAAGTATCTATGGCCTGTTTCCGCTAGAATGAATGGACAGAACATTTTGACCCATAAATATTTGATATTCTGGCATTTTCTGTAATTAAATGGTTTGCATGGTCTGTTGAATCCACTGAATGTTTATCCAGCCTGTAATACAGTTATAACAATAATCATAATTTATTAGATGCTTTAGCTGATTCTGATCCAGTATTACTTCAGTGTCATTATAATTTATTTTATTATAATTTTTTTAAATATAATAAACGTAATACATTAAATGCATTTTCTTTCGTTTTAGATAAATGTAGCCATTAGCCATTTAGTTGTGTTAAGAATAGGTTTTGTAGATATATAATCAATGAAGGAACGAGATGCAAAAACAAAGTACTTTGCTATGCTGGGTCTGAAATATCACCTAATGTTTTCTTGTTGAAGTAATGTGGCTTTCAGTGAATCTTCGTGGTAAACGTCTTCAGAAATCAACATGTGGCTGCAGCAGTGCATGAGACTGATTAGGATAAGTAATGTGCTTTTTCTGCATTATTAGACGCATTAAAGTCAACCCTTGCCAACCATAATAAATATGCATAACTCCAATACATTGGTGCTTTGTGTTTCTGAATTCAAACTGAATATGGGAGACGCCGACCTTTGACCTTGTACTATAAATCTGTCTGCTGTCCCGCATCTCATTCTCCATGAATCCGTGTGAAGATAGCGCGGTTAGAGTTAATGCTGTCTTTATGGACGTTCACGCATCTTCTCGTGTGTGTGTGTGTGTGTGTGTGGATGAACACACTCTTCACTCTTCACACCGCCGATGTCTGCTGTCGTTCCAGAGATGCTGGTCCGACGCTGCTCTCGTCTCATAACACCCCATTACCTCGCCCCACATCGCCCATATTTCTCTCTCTCTCTCTTTCACCATACAGAGGTAATTCAGCAATAAATCACTTGGCGCTAAAGTTAAACAGCCATAGACCCCACAGCCCAGATAGCAGGAATTTATGTGTCTGCTCAATGAGAGGTCAAGTGCTTTTACAAAGCGCTGGCCGTTTCTGCGCTGGTCATCGCTTAGACGTGTTTACTTGACAAATAATGAATAATACGGTACCCAAAGATAAAAGCAGATTTATGAGTGAACCTGTATGTGGAATAATCAATAATTTCCTGGAGGAATTTAATGCATCGTATCATTCAAATATATTGCAATAGCTGTATTATTACATTTTATAATAAAATAACATTATCAGTGCATAGTTATGCAGCAGTTGTAGTAGTTCATCATTATAATAGAACAGTAGTATTATTACACTCTATTTTAATTATTTTATTGTTTATGTTTTATTGTAACAACACTATTATTGCACAATTATAATGGAATAACTTTACTACACAGTTACAATGTAATAGCATTATTACACTGTAAAATAATAAGCATTATACTGTATAGTATAATGTATAATATTTTACTGTATATAGTTATACAGTAAAACGAGTTTTATTACACAGTTACTGCAATAGCAGTATTATTATATTTTATAGTACAATAAGAATATTAATACATAGTTATGACGCAGCAGAGGTGCTATTACACAATTGTAATACAGAAGTAGTATTATTACACTGTTATAATAGATTACATAGAAATAATATTACGCCGTTTTATTGTAACAATACTTATATTGCACAATTCTGTAATGAGATTAACACACAGTTCTAATGTGATAGCATTATTATTACACTATTATAAAATTATAACAATATCGTTACATTACAGTTATACTGTAAAATAAGTCATCATATCATTTTACTGCAATAGCAGTATTAGTACAGAGTTATAATACATTTTATAATGTTATAAGTACGTTTTATTGCACAATATTAACGCAGTGGTGGTATTATTACACATTATAAGTATATATAATGCAATGTTTTATGATACCATTTTATTGTAACCACAGTATTATTACGCAGTTACAATAGAGTGACATTATTACACATTTATAATCTAACAGCTGTATTATTACATAGTTATAGTGTAAAGGAAGTATATTACATTGGTATAAGCATGTTATTAAGCAGATATAATATAACGATACTATTACTACAGAGTTACAACAAAATGCAATTATTACACAGTTATGATGTTATAATAGTACTACTACATAGTTAGCATTATTAACCAGTTATATAATAACACAATAAATAATATAACATTTAATAACACTTATTACACAGTTATAAAATGTTAGTAGTTCAGTTATAACGGAATAACAATAATATCACACAGTGCTAATGTAATAAGTGTATTATCACATAATTATAGTGTAAAATAATTGATATCACATGCATTACAATTTTGTTACAACGTAATTATTACTAATACTACTACTTCTGTGTAATTATGATAAAATGCCAGTACCATTGCACATATTATTACACAGTTATAATATCTTTTGACTGTTCTGAGCGTGTCGTGTGATGCCATGCAATCTGACAGCCGTATAGTAATTGTCACTTAAAGTGATTTGTTTTTGGATCCATATTCCAGCAGCGACTGCAGCAGAGCCGTGAACATGGCAAAAATAAAATATAATATTAATTTTATGCACCCAAGTGTCGTTAACTGCTATTAAAAGGCACTGCAGTTCAGATTAACTGCGATGCTGTATCTTGGTATCTTCTTGATTTGAGCTTGTGTTCATGTCATGTGGAAACTATGGGGCTAGTCTGGGTAAACACGAGAGAAAAGAGACGTTTTCCCAGTTCTCATGAATGCAGATGACCCTGACGATATCAAATATTAAAGCTTTAATTCCTCTACAGCCTGCTGACTGATGCTGAGCTCAGATAAAGCTGCGGGGGGAGATAAGGTTTCATTTTCTTTGTTGGCTAAATGCTTGGCTGAGAGCTTCTGTCTCGGGTTGGGGGTGATGAGATCTGGCCTGAACCAGAAGATCTGAACCGCAGCAGATCTGAGGAACTCAAGGTTCAGATCTGCATAAAACGATTTCACCTCGTGTTAAACACCCCCACAATCACGCATTACGCCATAGAAAAACCATTTGGGTTTCGTGAACAAAACCAAGTGTTCGTAGTGTAAGGAAAAACATTTTTAGGAAACCATTTGTGCATGTTAGAGGTTAACTCATAGATACCAAAAACTGGGACGTAGTGCTATTTTCAAAACTAATTATAGTCACAATTTACATAAAAACAAAAAACATACATATACTTTAGGCACGTAACAACACGTCACAATACAGAGCTACGTGGCCCTACATAATTCATCATTTAACCTTAAATATGCATTTTCATCATTACAGTTTTCTAATGCTGAAGTATAATCATGATATTACACATAAGATGGTGATGAACAAGCTCAACATACATTTATGCCATTCTATTCAAAATGTATTGAAATAAGTGTTTTCTGTTCCCTGGGGCTGCATTTATATTCATTTAAGACGATTTTAAACAGCTGTTTTCCACGTGAATAGAAATATCTGTTAAACCGCTATTTATTTCTGTGACGCAGCATTACTTCAGTCTTCAGCGTCACATGACCCTTCAGGAATTATTTTAATATGCTGATTTGCATTATCAATGCAAAAACAAATGTGCTGGCTAATATTTTTGTGCAAGTCCTGTTACGCCATCATCAAAAGTTATTATTATTATTTTATTGTTTGTTTGTAATGAATATAATGATAAAACTGTCACTTTAAAGCATCCTTGCTATTTTTTGAAAACAAGCAAACAAGTATATACGTTACTACTTAACTTGCGAAATGCTACTTTAAACTTTTGAACAAATGTTTGTCTGTAAGGTCTAGAGTTTGATTGACAGCTGCAAGCGTCAGGGGTCCTCAGGTACCTCCCGCTGACAGCTGACCCCTCGCCTGTCCAAACGCTTTCCCAAAGACCTCTACTTCAGTTTACGTCACAACTGTGCTCATTATTCCCTTTTTGCAATCGCTAGTGACAGGCAAGTGGGAGGAGCATCGTTCCAGAGAGCATCTGATTGGACGGAAACCGGGATGACACGCTGCTTAGGAAAATTAAATTTTTGCTAATATTTGTTTACGCGCAACCGATAAGTCTGTCCCACATCGGCGTGATTTGTTATCTGGCCTGAGGAGGAGGAGGAGGAGAGCTGCAGCGCCTCACTCATCCCGCGTCATAAACACACTTCATCTGCTCTACCTGTGAAATATTAGCGCTCTAATGGATCGGCTCACACTCGAGGACAGACAGCTGTATTTATGGCTTTTGTCTGTCAGTCACTCTCTCTCTCCACACCTCCCGCTCAAGCGCAGAGACAGTTGGATGACCTCTGGGCTGTCAGCAGTCTGGGATTCTTTAGGAGCGTAAGCTTACACACACACACACACACACACACACACACGGTTAACTGTGGGGAAATTTGAAACCGTTTATTAGAAACACTTTGCACCCTTCAAGAACACTGGAGCCACCATAAATAATGACACCAGCAGAGCTACAGACGTGTGTGTGTGTGTGTGTGTGTGTGTGTGACTGCTAGGGTCTGCATACGTTTGGTAGAGCAAGAGTTTGGATGTCAAAGGAAACTTTCGTACCATTTCTCAAGATACCGAGAGGCACATAGAGACAATAATAGCAGAATATACATATAAGGTTATTAATAGTGCATTGCAGACAGATATACTTTAAATCATGATAAATGAATACGAATCAATAATTATTTAAATTACCATTCAATCACAGTTCAAATATTTGAAATTAGGAAGATTTCTTTTTCTTTTATTTAAACAGTAAATACTTTTATTCGACAAGGACACATCAAAGCGATCAAAAGTCTAAATAAATGTGACGCGTTTAGCTTTTTAGACTCATTCTGATGCAATGCTATATTTCTTCAAACCTGATGAAGAAACCATCTACATCTCGGGTGGAATGAGGCAAAGGGAACTATTTTTTGAGTGAACCTTTCCTTTAAGGGAAAATGCCGCCCGTAGCTGATTTCATTCCATTAAGCAATGCCCAAATACCTAACACAATACTAACCCCAAACCTTAAGATACATGCTCGTTATTATAGAATGCATTACTTTTTATTGTGATAAGATACATGCGTGACCTTTCTGATGCCTGCTCAGGTGAGCGAGTGAGTAAAGGTGTCTTAGAGAGGTGAGTTATAGCATCTATCTACTGGGGTGCCTCTTCTCTTCTCTTCTCTTCTCTTCTCTCTCTTCTCTTCTCTTCTCTTCTCTTCTCTTCTCTCTTCTCTTCTCTTCTCTTCTCTCTTCTCTCTTCTCTTCTCTTTCTCTTTCTCTTCTCTTCTTTCTCTTCTCTTTCTCTTCTCTTCTCTTCTCTTCTCTTCTCTTCTCTTCTCTTCTCTTCTTCTCTCTCTCCTCTCTCTTCTCTTCTCTCTCTCTCTCTCTCTCTCTCTCTTCTCTCTCTCTTCTCTTCTCTCTCTCTCTTCTCTTCTCTCTTCTCTTCTCTTCTCTTCTCTCTTCTCTCTCTCTTCTCTTCTCTTCTCTTCTCTTCTCTTCTCTTCTCTTCGTCAATCTGAGCAGCTGATTCTTTATCCATCTTCATGAATCAGCTAAAAACACAGCTCTAACTCTAGCACTCTCTATTCTTATTCTATTCTCTAAAAGAAGAATCCCTTTTAGACTTGCACTTTGAACAGTTTTTTACCATCTCTTTCTGTTTTTAGTGTCAGATAGTCTGGGTGACTTAAATTGAAAAAAATGAGTGGGATTTAATTCTTTTAATGTTCTCTTTCTCCTATTTCAATCTTTCTGTATAAATCTTTGAATCATGCATTTTTGTTATAATGTAAGTTTGCAAAACAAAAATAAAAAATTGATCCTCTGATTAAATTTGGAAGAAGAACAATTCAATAGAACTGTGCTGCACATCTACAAGCTTTCTGAAAGCTCTCTCTGTGTGTGTGTGTGTGTGTGTGTGTGTGTGTGTGTGTGTGTGTGTGTGTGTGTGTGTGTGTGTGTGTGAGTGTGTGTGTGTGTGCGTGTGTGAGTGTGTGTGTCTGTGTGTGTGTGTGTGTGTGTGTGTGTGTGTGAGTGTGTGTGTGTGTGTGTGTGTGAGTGTGTGTGTGTGTGTGTGTGTGTGTGTGTGTGTGTGTGTGTGTGTGTGTGTGTATGTATGTGTGTTGTGTCATGTGTGTGTGTGTGTGTGTGTGTGTGTGTGTGTGTGTGTGTGTGTGTGTGATGTGTGTGTGTGTGTGTGTGTGTGTGTGTGTGTGTGTGTGTGTGTGTGTGTGTGTGTGTGTGTGTGTGTGTGTGTGTGTGTGTGTGTGTGTGTGTGTGTGTGTGTGTGTGTGTGTGTGTGTGTGTGTGTGTGTGTGTGTGTGTGTGTGTGTGTGTGTGTGTGTGTGTGTGTGTGTGTGTGTGTGTGTGTGTGTGTGTGTGTGTGTGTGTGTGTGTGTGTGTGTGTGTGTGTGTGTGTGTGTGTGTGTGTGTCTGTGTGTGTGTGTGTGTGTGTGTGTGTGTGTTTTAATGTATTTTTGAGCTAAGCCCGACACAGAATGGTTCAGGGAATCCCCTTTCATAACAGAGGTGAAATCCTCCCAACATCAGAAGATGAATGCACCGTCTGACAGACAATAAATGACTCGAGTAAAGCTACTTTCTCCCATAATGCCCTCGTCTCAGCGGTGCGCCAAAGTTTAAGTCACTCTAAAGTGTTTCGACTGACAACTCTGATCCGAAACGTTGCCTGACAAGATCACTCACCTTATTATCAACTTAACTCTTTACGAAATGCCAAACCGGCCACAATTACGGCTTTCGCCTCACATGAATCTCAGAAGCCGTCTTTTTTTCGCTCACGTCGCATGTTGTTGTAATTTTGGGCACCATTAGAAGCAGATTGAGCAGCTGCTGGCAGAAGAAGGCTGTAATAAAGCGAGAGCTGCTGCGGGCTGAAGCAGAGGTTATGCCCTCCGCTTTAATTAGGACCAGACCGGTCACCTGATGGAGGTCACCGCTTCAAGTGCCGGTGATTTGGATGAACCCGCGTCTGGTTTGGATCTGGCAGAGGGGTTAGAGGTGAGAGGCTGAATTTACATAGATTAAGAGAAAAGGCTTTGTGTACGGGAGGCCTGAAACAGAAAGAAACAGCTTCAGATGACACTGAAGAACGGCTGGATGAGTTCAGAGCTTCTTTCACATCAGACCTCCTCCGAACCTCTGTTTCTTTGCATTGCTTTTAAGAAAAGTGCAGAAAAAAGGTTGATGAGGATTTCTGGCTCCAGAATGCTTTCATGTTCATTTATATTTGAACAAACCGTTGTCAGTAAATCTGATAAGCAGAAATCTTTAGTGAGTTACTGGCAACCATCTGCATAACTTTTTTTTTTTTTACAGCGTGTTACTTTTATAATTTTACCATGGCTAAGTAGTGTTTTTCAGACAGAACAATCAAAAGTAGTGTTTTAGTGTTATTTTTTTCAGCAAATCAGCACATGATGATTTCTGAAGGATCGCATGACACTGAAGACTAAATCAATTATATATTTATATTTTCTATTCGTCATTTTCTGCGTCTCTTGGTTTAATTTCATAGATATTTAGGCCTCATTAATAGTGACCCTATCTACTAATAGTTCTATGACTATGAAAACACAAAAAACACATTTCAGATATTTCAGTATCATTTTCTGATCTCTTTCATATGCTTCAAACAGAAATTGTATGCACTAAAAAATGACTAAATAAATAAAAATGTGTTATGTAGAACAAAAAGGAGCACGTTGTAGTCCAACAGGTAGCTGAAACTGTGCGACTGTCTAGTGTTTATTGATGTCTTCTCTGACTTTAGAAATAAAAATGTAATAATGTATTATAAGACACGTCTGTATCAGTCCGTCCCCCATCCTGAGCCCGGGGCCCTTTGAAGCCTCATCGCAAACACTGATGCTCAGGAAATGAAAGAAATGTGCTCAATATCGACTTAAAGAGTGACGGGGAACAGCTCTCCATGACTCTGAACATGATGGGCACCGGTGAAGATGTTTGGAAGCAGGCGACACATGGACTTTACTCGGGTTTCAAAACATGCTTTTAGCTGTTATTCTGTTATTCAATTTCAGTCTTCATATATTGCTTTAAAAAGGTATATTAATGCATTAATTAAGCCTCGCAATGAACCTTATAATGCACTCTATAACTGCATGAATATCTACAATTATAATAGGTTATAATACTTATATAGAATTTTTTCAGCTTTAATGCATTAAAATATGTGACAACAAATCTTCAAGAATATAAAATGCATTTTAACTTTATAATTATTTAGAAGAAAAGAAAATTCATTACAGCTTGCATTACTTTTATAATGCATTATTCTATACTGTACTTAATGTATTTAAATGTAACATCTCTACATCTTATTTAACTATATATATATATATATATATATATATATATATATATATATATATTTTTTTTTTTTTTTTTAAATATATATATATATATATATATATATATATATATATAGATATATATATATATATATAAAATATATTAGTTGCTGCCATTTCCTGCACTTTATGCTTTTTTTGCACACTCAGATTCCACGTTTCCTAACGTTGTCCTGAGCACATATAACATTTATAACATTTATAACACACCACACAATACTGGAAAGTGCTTAAATATTTCTGATGATGCATCAATCTTTAATAAATACCCTTATGACTGGTTTTCTGCCTCCAGGTCACATGTTTGTCTGTTGAACACTGTAACCCTTCTGGACACGATCTGTATTGTTAAAGACACTTTACAAATAAAGATGACCAGCTGCTGGCAGGAGAGCATTCATCAGCCTGATCCTGAGGAATAAAGGCTCTCGCCGGCTGACGGCTCCGTGTTCCCTGACGCTCAGCTCCTCTCGTGACCAATAATGAAATAAAATAAAATAGCACGGGGGTGTTTGCATGCTGAGGGCGTCTCCATCACGTCCTGGTGTTACCTGATTCAGTGTATTTACACACAAGCACAAATTATATTTTCATTTCTTGACATGAATGAAATTGAGACAGACGGCGACAGAGACTTCACACTGACCTCAAAATATAACTGTATATTAAATCACACGATCCTGTGGACTGCCTCCATAAAAATACCAACAAATACAGAAAAAAAATTCTGAAAGGTTTGTGTGTGTAGAAGTGATTTTTTTAAAACTAAAAAAACTAAACAAATGCTTGGAATTATTTTAAAATTTGCATTTATTCTATTTTTTATTTTATTTTATTGAAAGCACTCTGTTTTTCATCAAATGCATGCAGCTTTGATGAACAGAATAAAAGTAAAAACTGTAATACTTTGACATATTGTTAAAATATCTGTTAAACTGTGATGTATTTCTGGGATCAAATCCTCATTACTCCACTCTTCAGTGTCACGTGATCCTTCTGATATGATGATTTAATATTATTCATAACGTTTATTCTTTTTATTTATTTGCAGTGATTTTAATCTAAACGTAAAACTACTTTTATTTGAATTATACCGAAGACGTCACATAAATAAAATACATTTTAATATATACAAATAATGTCCGAATATTTTACAGTATTACTGTTTTTACTGTATTTTTGCTCAAATGATGCTCAAATATGTGTATATATATATATATAATATATGAGTTGTAATAATTCTAATGTGTATGATAAAGATAAAAGCACAGGAATCAGTTAGCATGTACAGTAGGTAAAACATGAAACGACATCCATACGCCTCGTGACTGGCGTCTCGTAAGACGACTGACTCTAAGCAGCGCTCTTAAAATAAATGTGCTCATTTCTCTCCAGACTGCTTTCTCTCAACATCGCTCGCTGTTTTATTTTCACCGCCCACCCTGTAATGACAAAAGTGCCCGCCACTCCGGCCTGGTTGACTTCACGTAATTTTCTTGTGGCTAAATCCACGCTCCCTGCTTTATGTCAACACACGGCTCGGCTGAAAGCCTCCAGAGCGCCGGTACCAAGCCTCTCTCCGAGAAGAAGCTCGCAGAGAAAAGGAGAAACGCTGATATTAGCGGCTAAAAACAATGGCCCCCTGTGAGCCTGGCCCAGATTGAGGCAGTTAGCCGCTAACCTAAACCCAGCGCCCAGAACACCTGCTCCAGGTCCTGCGGCTCGTAATCTGTCTCAGCTGTACAGCACACTTTTATCTCGCCGGGTTCACCGAGCTCTCATAAAGCAGTCTTTGTGTCTGATTTGTGGGTTCATCAGCCACCAGCGCTCTATATGAAGAGGTTTTCTCACGCCGGCTCCGGTGCTGTTCTTCTCTACTGTATTGTTTGTGCTTGTAACGAGGATCTGTTTGAACAGGCTGCGGTTTCCAGAGGTCAGACTCCTGCGAGGAGACCGGTGAGAAATACACCGTACTCTACTGTAGTCCACTCATGCAGTGCATTACTAGCACAACTGACTCATATTAAAAGGTATAAATCAACTATTAAAATCAGCTTTCTTTCTGTCTTGTATCTGCTGTGTTCACTACTTGTTCATTTATTTATCCTGTCGTTTTTTTGTTTGTTGCACCATGGATCTCGATCGTTATATAGCTATATATATATATATATATATATATATATATATATATATATATAAATATAAATTTTTCCTCACTAAATTTTATTAAACATATTATGAGAGGGATTAACGTACACCATCGGTTATGTTTTAAGAGAGGTTTGGTGTATTTGCCCCAGAATTATTTTATTAATTTTGAATGCATGCATGAAAATTGACTTTAACTGGAAAGTTATTGTCCTCTTACATTATTGAAACATTATTTCCTGTGAAATTGTTTTCACGCAATAAAGCACTGTATCTCCGTGGTAAAGTGTCTTTATATGGCAAGCTGCTATTTATTATAAAATAAACTTATTATTTTTATATATTAAATGTTCCTGTGATGGTTAATAAACCTATGTTTGCTTATTTATCTGGATTTTTTTTATTAATTTTAAATGCTTTAAATGTTAAGCATGTACAATTATTAGTACGTTTTAAAGGTTGATTGCACAGACACTTTTGGAGTCATTAATGAATGGACTTTAACTGGAAAAAATGTCCCTTTGTTATTGTTCTCTTGCAATATTGACAATTTTTTTGTTTGCAGATGTGAAGCTGGTGTATAAGGTGTATATATTAACATAAAAATGCAAAAAATAATAAATATGTGAAATGCAAATCTTTTTAAATTCACTTTAAATTCCATTTAATCGATTTTATTATGTGAGTGGCCTTATTGTTTACGTTGTGCACATTTAAAAAAAAAAAATATAATCAATTTTAAAAAATGCAAACATAAACAAATAAATAAATAAATTGCATAATTGTCTTGCGATTCACAGCTGGAGAATGAATAAACGCAAATGAGTAAAAACCATGATATAACCCCAGGAGCTCCAGAGCTGATGGGGGCAGCACTTGCAGAGTGTTATATATATATAGGGAGACTATCACAGTAAAGAGTTAATCAGACAGTCTGCTAATACTTTAATGAGAGTAGCTTGACATGTAGGTGAAAAGTTATTGTCAGCGGAGCGCTGGAAAGGGACCGTCAAAATAAAGCGTATCCCATTTCTTTGTCGTACAGATGCTGAAAGATCTGTCCGGTCTCGAGTCTTTTGGGCGCTTTGACAACGAGGTTAATACCGAAAGCATTGCAGCATCGGCTGAACATTTATACGAGAACACCGAAATAATTTGCTGTTTCTCACAAACACGAGCACACACACTTCCCTTCGTGCGCGCAGTGGGATGTGTTTTTGTAGATCATTTGACGGAGAAATATTTGAGCTGCATGAGTTCCTCTGTGATGTTCTGCCAAGAGGGAGTGGGGAGCTGTTGAGACCCTCCAAACAACTCTCAGTTCCCAGAATTGAGCAGGCCCCTGACGCCCCATCAGCCAGGAGGAGCCCACTGCTGTTTGGACAAATACGTGTGATGCAGTCAGGATCCTTTCATGCAGTACAACCGCTGCGACCAGACAGTCCGCCATGACATGACTTAGTGCTCTGGTTAAAGTTTGACCTCCGACGATTTAAGCAAATCACCGTTTTTAATGCAGATGGCTCACAAGCGCATACTTTTTTTTTTTCACTGTGACCTGAATTACAAACAGAGAAATATTAGTGTAATTATCAACTCAATGAGCTTGCCTTATATATACATTATCACAGCTGTTACACGTTGTGAGGACGTATTGCTAACATTTAAATTAAGTTACAGAATTAATGTCGCTTCTGAACGACCTTTTTAATGATTGAAAAATGCTGTTTACGGGAACATTTCATTCGGTCATGCGGACATTATAGGAACGTTACTTTTTAATGTTCTCTAAACGTTCTGAAACTAGCGCTAATACTAATAATAATGAATGTCTAACAGAATGTTTCAGAAACAAAACATTTAAGGTACATGTGCAACATTTTGATAACTTCATCCTCAACTCCTCAACTTCAGAGAATGTTTTGCTGACGTTCATTAAGCTCTTAAATAAAAAACAAAAAAGAATATTGTCACTTGAAATATTCAATAAAAATTGAAAAACAAACATTAATAAATACACAAACATTTTCATTCATTCATTTATTGTGTATGTTGGGCTTTTGAAACCAAGCAGAACCGTATAAGATCATGCTTTAATCCTTAACAGTTAGTAGGTAGTGGTTAAGTTTGGGTATTGGGTAGGATTAAGGATTACTTCTAATAACAGCAAATATGTTATTAATATGCTAATAAGCTGCTAGTTAATAGGGAGAGGCACTGTTATCACATAAAAAAAAAAAAAAACATTAGAAGAATGTCCAACTAAACAGTTTCAGAATAAAGCGTTTCATGAACATTTTTAGAACCGGATGACTGAGCAAACATTGTGAGAACATTCCTGGTTAAGCTGAGAATCTAACTAGTTCATCTGCTATGCATGCTTAACTTGCTGTGTATCCTTTTCATGCTTCCTATCAGGCTCGGATTAATCACGCTCTCTGAATAACTAAACCGCATTTTTGAGGAGTTACGCTGTAAGTAACACTGCTTTTATCGTTCGGTTCATCAGATGTTCCTGCACGTCTGATGTGGTCTTACTCCAGTTATTTCGGACTAGTTTTCCATAGTGATTTATATTGTATTGCGATTTTTTGGAAGAAACCTTTAGCCCTTGCATCCTCTTTCTTTCTCTCCCATTCATCTGGCCCATGCCTCACCCTGGTTCTGCCTCACTGCCATCCCAGAATGTGTGATGCATGCTGGGCCGTTCCCTGGGCGGTCAGGGGCCATGTGTCTGCTCAAATGCCTACGGAGACTCTCCTTATATGGCTGCCCTGAACTCCTCTCACCTCTGCACAACTTCATCATGAATCACCGCTAGTGACCAGCAGCATCATAAATAGTTGTACGGTATGAGTACGGTGCCTCTGCAGAGTCCAAAGGTAGCAACGGCACTCTTTTTGGGGCAAATTGTGAGGATGCTTTCAAACAGTTGCTTCACTTAAGACTAAAAGTATGGGAAAATTAGTTCCGTACAGTTAAAATCGAACTAGTTTCGATGCGAAGCATTAGCTTGGCCACTCACACGAGACACGCTGTTTATGTGGTGTTTCGAATGCTTCGCTTTTTATATTATGCAGAGAACCTGGCATCTCAGGTTTTGGAACGGAGCCACTGGTCATCTGGTATCTCTCTTTTCATCCCGGTTCCATGGTGAATAAAATGCTATGCCTCTTTCACTGATGATGACCTTCAAGAAGGCTGGATGAGTCTTAAACTTTGTCAAGCATCATTTCTTTTCATCTTTCCTGTGCCTCTCATTACACTTTATATCTGCACCACGGGCTGCACAAATACAGTCCACTGCGAGAGAAGAAATATGATACAAAAACAGAGCTGCCTTTGTTGTTCAGAACTTTATTATCAGGGACAATTTATTAAAGAAACATGGGTTATGATTTTATGCAAAATAAAGGGGAAAGTTGATTTAGAGAGACGGAGAGCCATACAGATGGAGAAACACTTGATGCATGGGAGTTCAGCTCGGTTTTAAGGAACTAGTAGAAGCTCATTCCAAAGTGTTCCTCACGTTTCACATTCATGCTAACCTAGTCTGATTGTTGTTCAGGCAGGGGTTAGGTTTTGTCCCATACCTGAAGTGGAGATGTAATGGGATGAAAATTTCTTATCATGATTATATTGACCACAATCATCACCGTTTTCAGTATTTTCAATTTATTGTTAAAACGTGCTGGAAATGTTCAAAAAGATGCTTCAAGTTTTATATTTAAACTCAACAAACAACTAATAAAGTGACTTTTGGTTCGCATAACCCCTAAAACAATGACATTAACAATGAAGTCCGAATTGGACAGCATCCTAAATTTTCCCAATTTTCTTAACACGGTTTTAAAGATGAATAAAATATGAAAAAGTAGTACTAACTGTAAAACTGATAATCGTTGCAATCCTAAACATGCTCAATACGTGACAGTGCAGGACAAGTTACAGTACAATCTGAAGTTTATTTAGAGAAAGTATGAGCAATAGAAATACTTGTCCCACTTGTCCCACTATATTAGGTTTAATGTACTTACATTATAACTAATCATTTAATACATTGCACTTTGTGTGTACATGCATGTGTTTACATTGTACTTATACTTTTAAAAAACACCTATATGTAGTTACATTTGAAATTAATTTCTGTAATTACATTTAAACTACACTGTTGACCCATCCCTTACACCTTAACCTACCTTTAAACCCAACCATATCACCAAACCTCTCACCTCAATAGCAGCAAACAGTTTTGCAACAATACTAATTTTTTGAATGTAAGTACATAGTAGTTAAGGCCACCTGATATAAAGTGTGACCGAAATACTAATCCTTCCTGATAAAACATTATTTATTGTTGTTCTTTCCATAGTTGGTGTTTACCAAATGCCCTCTCTTGGGGAAAGTCACTATACAGTGTGTTCGCAGCGGACTCGTAGGTGATATTTACATTTGAAACGAACATTTAATTAGCGCACGAAGAAGCACGTCCAGGTCATTGAGTCATCCAGTGCTGAGGTCTGAGCTCTCTTGAACCTCACCGAGAGCACTGGGGCAGGACCCAGGGGAACGTCATTCATTGCCCCGAGGATTTGGTTAGGTGGGAGGCCAGGTTTTCCTGGTATTTCACCACAGCCCAGTAAATAAACACAGAGTCCAGCTGCAGGGCTCAGAGCAGCTTCAAGGAGAGCGAGCTGGGGATAAAAGAGCAAGAGAAGGAGGAGATCTTAGTTCACCTCCCAGTCAGAGGGGGTCCCTGTCCTCTCAGGCAGGAGAGGGGGGATAGGAACCGGGGGGCTTGTGTGGAGAGGTAATTGCCAGCGAAACCTGAGCAGCTCTTAAGCACCGTTGCCATAAACTCGGGGTCGTAAAGTGAGCACCTCCCATGTAGTCGTGCAGTAAAAACACACAAGGTCTCGAAGCCCCTGCTGGCTGAGGAAGATTCAATGGACGGCGCAGGGATGTCTGATCTAAGAGGAGGTGCACTTCTGCTGACAACTCAAACCGTCTCCTGACAAACTCCTTGTTTTATTTGTTAAATGCGCATAGATCTTTCCTTTGTGGGGATTTGTTTTATATTCAAGTTACTGGATGCTTATTTTATTGGGATATATGAGGAGGTGGTGTTAGACTGATACTTTTTAACACGTCCCTCACCAAGTTTTACTGGAAATCTATTAGAATACAGATCTCCGGCTTCGTAATTTTAATTAGCACGCTGAAAGTCATTTCGGGTGAAAACCGCATGCTAAACTCCAGCAGTGATGGGAATCGTCCGTTCTTAAACGTGTGTCTTGACAAAAGGAAACTCAACCAAGGTCATTTGGATCCTGCCACATGTTCTTAAGCACTGTGCTGGAAGTCCACCAATTCTCCATGTCAGCCCTAAATTGGGCCTGTCGTTGTGTTTTAGGGGATTTTAGCCGAGGCCTGGCCAGGGCCCCTTGTGAAAAGTGCTTCCCTCAGCAGTTGCCTGTCTAGGCTCACTTCCTGTGCCTCAGCCTCTCTTTTTCTCAATGTTATTGAGCCTACCAAATGGCCCCGATTTCACCGGTGGTCTCCACCTAATAATCAGGATGATGGACATGTTCCATTGCTCATGGCCTTGGGTTCCACCAGAAGCGCACCAGACCAGGCCAGTCCTTTTGTACAGTAACAGTTGATTGGAGAGAAAAAAAGGGAGTCCGTAATTTCAACATGGAATGCATTAGATTGTAATTACATTTAAAAAGTCTAATTAACTAAAAAAAAAAAAAAAAATTATATGGTCATCAGTTGCAAAGGGGCAGGTGGCTTTTTTCCCCGTGTTTTCTAAGAAAGGCAAGAGTTTTGTGTGGCACAGGGGAGAAGGTAACTGGAGAAGAGGAGTTAATCTGGATCAGTTAAGGAGTGTTTACACCACAAATGAGCTCTGAATATTCTCCAGTGCATTTAGGGGGAATTAGAGTTGCAGTGGGATAATGAGCTATATGAGCCTGTGATTTACACCAGGCACAAAAGAATGTCAAGCACAAATAAACACAAGTATGATGTATGAACGGGGTGAGCGCGACCCTTTCAACTTACTGTAAGTGGATAAAATCCAATTTAACCAACTGTGGAACTGAAAAGGGCCGAAATGTACGGAAAAGTTGGGTATTCTAGTAAGCATGTGGCGATGAGTGCTGAGCAAAACTAATGGCATGCGTTAAGTCAGCACTTCTTCAGTTGAATATGAAAAAGGAAATGTCTACATAATTTAACATCCCTTCCACCATTTAGTCCAGTCCATAGATGCTTACACGCAATCTATTCTATGCTGGAGCTGAATTGATGTAGCATTAAATGCGTGTTGAATCTGGGGACAGACGTTCTCTCTGACCATACACAGCCCTGTTACTCATGCACGCACATTTCCATAGCTGCTGCCCTTGTTCAGACACCTCTAACAAGGTCTTTTCTGAAACTGATCCACAGTCACTCCCCGAGGAGTCTTGAGCTCGCTCTGGGCGGTCTGTCCATGCCTCTCCCAGCACTTCACCCCACTACTCCATTCATCCAATCAAAACACAGCGATCCAGAACTCTTGCACCAGATTAAACCAGGCCTGTCTCTCTCTTTTTTTCACTTTCTCTGCGTATTTTTTTCTCATTCTATTTATATTCGGGGACATTCCAGAGAATATTAGTAATGATCGGATCCAATAAAAGCAATGACTGCTATGTTCTCGACATTCTCGTGGTCCTCTGAGGATGTCTGAGTGATGGCCCTCTGGGGCCACCTCAGAGAGGTGATAAGAGTGCCAAGCTTGACCTCCCATGCAGGGTGTGCTCTTCTAGTCACTGGCTGCACTCAGTTCTGTTCTGTTATTCTGTGTTTTTATCACATTCTTGCTACCACAGTGGATTTGGAGCTATTTTAAACATTACCTTTATGCATGCAATTTTGCAAAGCTCAATGCAGGCAACCTGTGGATAGCATGGACGAAACAACGACCCAAATAGTCTGATCCTGGTCCATGTTCTTACCAGGAGGCCCATCTGATCTCTCTCTGATTGTGTGGCTTTAAAGGCAGAGATCTTATTCTGGTTAGGACTGTTTTTGGTGCACACAGATCCAAGCTAAGGCATGCATTCCCAAATTTACTGTGTGTGTCCAGATGAACCACATACTGGCGCATATTAACAGAGTGGTCGATGCTTACTGCGCTGCATATAACCACCCAAGTTGTAGAAAAACCATGGTGGACGGCTTCCCACACTACTTTGCAAGCAGCTGAATCAGAATAAAGAGGCCACAAATGATGACAGAGACAACTAAGGCAGTAGCTAATTTTAGCAAAAAGAGGTGAGAGAGGTCTGACGAGCAACATGGGGCACCAAGGGGGGAATATGCATCTAGTATCCAGCAGATATAAATACAGAGATGCAATCATGGATCATCCCAAGCATTAATGCAAGGCAAATTAAAAAAAGAACTGTGGTTTCACTTCATTTTGATGGTGTTGGTAGAGTATTAGTAGACTGGTAGGGTTAGGTTTAGAATAAGTTGACATGTTCTTGAAAAGATATCTATAGTCAGTGGAATGTCTGTTGGTAGATCATCACAAAAAAGTTAACAAATAATAATCAGTCTACATATACTCTAATAAAAATTAGTTGACATGTAGGTGCAAAGTTATTACTTATTGTGACTTAACAGCAGAATGTTCATAAGGGACCATCAAAATTAACAACGGTTTGTTAAGTGGACCTATTCGAATCTCTCTCTTAGTCTCCAGAGCGTCTGCAAACAGATTGGTTAGTGGAGGGCTTTAGAACATATTAAAAAGTGTGGTGTTTGAGGATTTACAGCAGGGGTGCCTAATCCTGTTCTTGGAGATCTACTGTACCTTACTGCAAAGTTTAGCTCTAACCCTGACCAAACACAACTGAACCAACTAATTGGGCTCTGAAGGAGCACTTGATAATTCCAGACAGGTGTGTTTGATCGGGATTTGGAACTGAACTCTGCAGGAAGGTAGATCCCCATGACCAGGATTGTGCACCCCTTCTTTACAGTTGATTCGGTTGCTCTTTAATCAAGTGAATGCGTTTCATTGATCACAAGCATATGCAAACATCAGTGTTGCCTTCACTTACAGGTAACATAGGCCCTGTCTGTGAATCCAGGTCTATGTTCATCCAGGAGGTGGTAAATGTGTGTTTACTGATGTGCATCTTGACAATTGCATATTTTATTATATGTCAGTGTGAGTTTCTTTCAGTTAAAACAGTCCAGACATGCATTTTAGTGTCTGGGACTTGGCTTAAGCCTTGTCTGTGGAACCGGGGGATAGTGTTAGTCCCATGCTCTTTGTTAATATTCTGAATTTATTTCTGGAAGGTTTCCCACACTTTCCCACATGTGTGGCCTAAGTCTCGCAGACTGGCCTGGCCATAGGGCTCATGAAGGCACTGAGGTGGAGGAACAAGTCCTTCCCCAGTTAAACAGGATCTCTGGGAGTTAGTGGAGCAGCTCTGAGATGTGTTCTCCAGGACCCACAGGCAGGCCAGTGTAATCCATCATCACACCCCCTGGAGTACTCGTCAGGCAGAAGCCCTGCTGTGCGAGCAACTAAAAGAATTAAACAGCTGGGAGTTATAGAGGAATCTGGTAGCTTGTGATCAAGCCCTGTTCAACAGCTACCCAATGCTTGTATAGATGAACTAAGTCACTCTTAGGTGTAATAATTCCACACAATGTGACCGACTTCACGATTTTGAATATTTTGAAAGAAGTGCTGTTATTCTTGTAGGACAGCAATTAAAATTTCACTTTATAAGTTCGATCGATAAAAGCAATAATAGTTTCATTGTCAGTTTAAAATTATATTTAGTGGTTCTCAAAGATTCCCTATTGATTTGTTCACCAAAGAAACCATAATGACACGAGCATGAGGTGGTAAAGCAGGGAACGGGGTGTTTTATGTCACCATGAGAAATCGGGAGTGTGAGGGAGGGAAAAGAGAGGAGAAAAGTGCATCTTACGGTGAGATAAGAAATGAGAGATGAGGAGGAGGAAGACCCTCCATCGACACTCTGAGCTGTGAGAGACCAGAAATCAGACCTGTGGGAGACTTTTCCATCAGCACAGCTCCATTACACACACACACACACACACACACACACACACTGAAAGAATGCATTTTGTAATGTTGTGTTTCCTCTTATTCAAGCGTTTAATATATGCAAAAGACACTATAAGTACATATAAGTTTTTTTTCTCCCCAAAAGTGCTTTCAAAC
>NC_056700.1:4680357-4690357 GCF_018831695.1 Puntigrus tetrazona
AATATTACTCTGTACCTAAATGCATAATTACAATGCAACAAGGACACCTTAAAAACCTGACCTAAATATGCATGTTTAATTTAATTTAATCTTGAAGGATTGACCGGATTCAAATTAAAAGTCAAATTGATATACGCAAAACAAAGTAAAGCGATATGAAATCAAATATGTTTTATTGCAGTCTCCGGTGGAATAGTCCTGCCTGGTTCCTCGAACAATAGTAATGGAGATATGAGATGAAAGACAAGTCAGCATGTCTTAAATTATTACAGACATGTTTCTAATTTGCCCCCTCACCCTGTCCTGTGCTCTCAGGACCCCTGCAGACACCCACACCTGCTGCTGAACACACACACACACACACACACACACATTACAGACACGCGCACACATGCTACACACACACACACACACACTAAATGAGGGCATGCATGCATTCGGTGTTGAGCTAACAATACAATTTTTAAATAAAAGACTAAACTATTAAATCAATTCATGCATTTTTGTTGCAAAGCCAGTTTTTCTCACTGAAATAAAATCTAAAAAAACATCTGTCCTGTTTTAAGCAGCTGGAGGGCATACAGCATATACATCCACGTGAATTAAAGTACGACTTTCACTCTGGCTGTGTTTTGTTCCCGTGGAGGTATAAGCAGTGGTTTTGGTGCTGTGTGACGGAGAAGAGTCCTGCACACGTGTGCCGGGATTGTGGGATGGCTCCCTCGGGCCGCTGGACCACACATGAGAGAGCATGAACTCAGAGCTGGCTCCACAACACACACACACACACACACACACACACACACACACACACACACACACACACACACACACAGAGAGAGAGAGGAATGAAGGAAAGCCTCCCTCAAAGGCAGCGTCGCAGGAAGTGCAGGAGCAGCTTCCTGTCCAGCCTCTGGATGAGTGTTCATCTGTTGATTGTGTGAAGCTGAAGCTCAACACATTTCTGCTCTGATTTGGTTGTTATTTATTTTATCTATTTATAACAAGTGAAATAATGACAGTCATTAGCTACCAAACATTTCCAATTATTGTGGTCACTACTAACATTTAAATGTTACTCTTTAATTACATATTGTCAAGAAACGTGTATTTTGTCTATGGTTTTTAAGGGTTTTTTAAATATATACCTCATCTGAGTTATTGTTGAAGTAGATCAGTCCACTAGAGGGCTTCGACAGATGTGTTCATTATTATTATCTTCGCAGGATGAGAAGTAACTAATAATTGTGCTAATTATTTCCATTGGTCTTTCAAAAAAAAAAAAAAAAAAAAAAAAAATATATATATATATATATATATATATATATATATATATATATATATATATATATATATAATACAATTATTATTTATATATATATGTGTGTGTGTGTGTGTGTGTGTGTGCATCTGCAGGAATATTGCTATTAATTGTATTCTTTATTTCATTGAAATGTGAAAAGTCAGCATTGAACTGTAAGGAAAATAATAAAAGAATAAAATAAAACATTGAAAATATATCTAGTTTTAATCTTCATTCACCAAAATATATTTCAAATTAGTGTACAAATTCAAATGTGTCTTTTTTGGCTTGTTTTTCTGTTTGCTGTTGTAAATGAGTGCCTTATCCGGCTACTTACCCAAAAATGATTTGATCACAGCGGTCTTCTCGTGCTCCTGTAAAGGCTCTGAAGGAGAAGTGAAGTCAGACAGTGGTGTAATTGCGTCGGGGTGTTTAATAAGCTCAGTAATGTTCAGAGGAGAGCGAGAGGAGCTGCTGAAACCCGAGTCTCTGGCCTGCACTCCTGATGCTCTCTCTGGGACTCTCGGCTCGGCCCCAACTTAATTGTGTCCCGATATAAACAACGGGGTTAGTGTGAGATCACAGCAGCAGCTGGGACTCAGACGAGACTCACAGAATATGAGCGATATCAGGCTCACGATGAGCCGTGTGTGACAGCAATGCACCGCAGGGACCGTTCATATCATACAACTACATATATATATTACCTTAAGAAAAACCCTAGGCTACTAATCATAGCAAAAACACATAGCTATGTGTGTACCCAGATCACAAAAAATCCAATTTAACCCGTTTTATTTTTTATAAGTCTAAAATAGGCAACACTTTATTTTACGGTCTCCTTGCTCTGTATGTTACATGTACTTAACGTAGCAATGACAGTAAATTATATATAATTACATGCCATGACCTTAAACTAAACCTTAATCCTAACCATAACCATGCCAATGTGTAATAAATATACTGTAAAATAAAGTGTAACCCCAAAAAACTGCTGAATCAATCATTTCCTTTCTTTTTTCTCATCAGTTGTGTCCATTAGGTTGCATGGTGCATGTAATGTTGTTAAATGAATGTTTATTGCATTATTTCCGTGTTTAGCGTGAATGACGGCGTGCAGCGTCTGTGTATGTTAATGCTATTAAATCCTGCTTGTGATAGTTTCTCGTCACAGCCAGCTTTTAGTGGCTTTTATTAGCGTTTTGCACAGTTACAAAACAGATTGGAGTACTTCAATGAGCATTATGTGAGTCAGTGAATTATGTAATAAAAACCTTTTGGTTCCTGCTCTTGATTCGGATCGTTTGAGTCGTGTTCGAAGCCGTTGTAAAATACTCTACAAACACACACCTTTGTTTATATCCGTGGGTTGCTCGGCAACCGATCGCCACAGTTTCCGAGGCACTGCATTGTTTCTTTATTAATATCATCATGCTTTATTTGCTCTGTTTTATCTCATCTTCTATGCGTCTAGCTTCCAGGCTCATCCGCATCCAGCTATGTTTAGCTGCACAAAACAGCTATATTTCTGCCTGATAATGAAAATTGGTGATATTTGAATATGTTATCTTAATTGTGAACCCACTGGTTTGTAATGCGCCCAGAGGAAAAAGGTGGATACGGAATAACGTAATTTTATAAAAGCAATAAACCCCCTGAAGCCGTGGTTTAACAGCTACGACGACATCTCTCAGCTGTTATATATTCACAGTAAATCATGGTTTATTTCTTTATTTTATAAATCTGTAAATCCTAAAATGTTGCTATTATGTATGGTTATTACACAGTGTATATGTATATGCATTATTGTGTTATTTAACGTACAGTGCTGACACTGAGCAGAGCAGGACGTCACGCTCAGATTGAGACGGGCCCCGTGAAGGAGGCGGGAAGACGTCTCTCACAGACACCCGCTCCGATCGATTCGTTCCAGCGGACGGAGGATTTCATTTCACGAACATCGACTAACAGACAGACAGGCTACTGGGAGTCTAAGAAAGAAGCTGATCCTCCAAACTACAGCATCATCCGGCTCGATCGCACAGTACTACTTTCTCATTTCATTTGATCGTGAGAGTTTAAGCATTACGAATGCATAAAGGCAGTCCTTTGAACCGGTAAATCAATGATAAAGTTCATAACCGAGTTCGTTTTTTTGTGACGAAGCAGCTGAGATGTAGCGAGTGGAGATGGACGAACAACAAAAAACGTAGTTCATGTAAATGAAAAGCGCAAAACTTTTTTAACCACTTTCAAAGTTTGATGACCCCTGATTTAAATGCAAAAAGTGTTTCAAAACAACGTGGTAATGCAGCGACCATCTCACCAAATTACTGTGATAATAAGATCGAGATCAGCTTACAAACGAGAAGTAATCAAAATCAATGTATAAAACCTTTAAAACTGCTACCAAAAGTTACCATTACCAGTTTGGAAACTGTATCATATTTTAAAGATGTTTCTTATATCACACCAATTTATTTGATCAAAAATACAAAAATAAATAAATAAATCAAATAAATCTAAAATAATAAAAATATTGGGAAATATTAAATAATTTAAAATAATGTGTTTCTATTTTAATATAATTTAAAACTTAATTTATTTCTGTGATGCAAAGCTTAATTTCCATCAGTCATTACTCAGAAATCAGTTTTGCTGCTTAATATTTTTTGTGACACTTTTTGAGATTTTTTAAGGAATAAAACGTAACAAAAAAGAGCATTTTATTTTAAACAGAAAGCCTTGCAGTCAGAATCATCCGGAATCCCTAAATCAAGTAGCTGTGACATTGGATAGATGTTGTCAAGTTAAACACCTCCAGATCTTTGGTACTTTATCTCAACAAAAATACATTGACCGATGTTTCTGTGGGAACTGATCAAGAGCGGTGAACGTCTTCGTCTGCCGGGGCAAAGACGTTTCCCAGGGAAGTGAGCGTTTGACGTGGTCATTATGGGAGTTATTCCTCTGGGCGACTGCCAGAGTGTAAATGCCCAATTTCAGCGGTAATCGTCATCTCGGCCGAAACGGCGCTGGACATCGACCCTCGTGGCGTCCCACGCTCCCGATCGAGCCTGAAGATAGCTGCGCATTTCTCTTGTGAGCAGAGACCGCGATGTTAGGAGCAGGACCTCGTCAGAACGTGAAGAACAAGCTCTTCAGCGTCAGTCAAAGCAGTGGAGACATCACTGTCCGTGTGCGTATATTCACTGCTCCTTCATCAATCTATCAGATCACTTGCTCCTTGATTCCCTCGTCCCTGTCCAGAATCCACATCCAGAGAAGATCCGTGAAGGTCCTCTGCTCACGTTTCTGCTCGACTGAGCGCAGGAATGTAATAATATCCTGACCGAGGACACTTACTGGAATACCGCTGGGTTAATCATTTTCCTCAACGGCAAGAACTGTCTTATTTAATGATTTGCAGGGAGAAAAAAAAAAGGAAAAATGATTCAAAATGTATTCATAAAGAAAGGAATGCCTCACTTTTATATCATATCATTCATTCATTTTGCAGCATAAATCATTTTACGGGTTGGATAAAAAATGATACAAGTAAATAAGTGTATAGTGTAGAGAACCGTTTTAGCTTGGTTGTTTCAATACATTAAAGAAATAATAATGTAGGGAAGCATTTTAGTTGTTTTTTGTTCATTTTAATTGAATTCATAAACAGTTTTAGACTGGAGACATCAGACTCAATCCTCAGGCAGCAATCCTTTAACCACAGACGATATAAAGGTACTCTGGGCACGCTGTAAAAAATCGAAAGTTGAGAAAACCTGTTTAAGGCAATCAGCTTCAGGAGATTTTTTGTTGTATGAAGATAGCAAGTTGGAAACTTTTAGGTTTTTTAGATTTTTCTGTTTTTTGGAGTCGGCAGCAGAAGACGCCTTCACCTGTGCTCCTCATCATCTTCACCCAGGCGGTGAAGAAAGCATTCATATCAACAGACCTGACAGACGTCTGATTGTGTGTGTGTGTGTGTGTGTGTGTGTGTGTGCTGGTTTTGTGGTTTACGGGGACGACGGTTAGTTTAATGGTTTTGGTATGACAGAGTTATTACAATTTGAAAGTGGTTCATGAGTCTATTCTATTGAGAGTCCTACCGTCTATGTACCTGTAATTAAAAAGGCTTAGAAAGTATACTAAGTGTTGATGTGTTTGTTTGTTTGTTTGTTTGTTTGTAAAAATGCCTGTAGTTTCCTGTAAGGTAGGGTCGGTGTAGGACAATAGTATAAGAGTCTAAAAACATTACTACAGAAACCAACGTGTGTGCGTGTCTTTACTCTTGTTGCTTTAAAATGAATGTGAGATACTCCTTTAGACAGTTTTATACTTCTTCATGCAATGGTTTGTGAGCAGATCAATATACCTGAGAAACATCAGAGAGCTTATTTGAGACATTCAGTCCTAAACGCTCATCTCATGTTAATGTCTAAAATGATGTTATGTTTGGTTAATTATAGATACGCCAGTGTAATTTACATTATGTAAAGGGTGATAAAGGTGTATTATTGTTTTATTGTGTTTTGTTATCAAAATGACTGGCCATGTCTTTAACTGATCCATTAAAATATCTGCACACAAATCTTCAGTGATTGCTTAAAGTAATCTCGAACCAGTGTGGTGTATTTATGTTAGGTATACGCCTCAATTGAGTTAAAACTTGATGATATCAACTAAAAAAAGCATTTGAGCTACGCGGAGAGAGTTATTACATTGTTATAAAACATAACAGACAAACATCTATTTATTTGAGCATTTGTTTGTTCATTTGTTTGTTTGAAAGATATTGGTCTGCAAGTCAATAACTAATTACACTTTTGAATATTCCTTGAATTAAGTTTGCAGATGCGATGTGATGATCAAAGCATGATTAGACACCTCAGATTCCTCACTGTACGTGTGATCTCGTTTTCCACCTCTTTCTATCACGCACTTCAGGCTGTGTCCTGAAAGCTCAAATCTGTCTGCATCAGGGAAAAAAAATGTAGACTGTAAAAAAGAAAAAATCTGGTAATCTACCGTAAAAAAAAATACGGTAACAACATTTTAGGTTTTACGGTTTTAACTAAAATTTACCGTTAAATAGCGTAATTTCATTGACTGATATAACGTTAATATACCAATCTATTAAAGTAATGAAATCTGATTGGAAATACACTGATAACCACCAAATGCAGGAGATCCTGAGAAAGTCACACGATGAACCAAAGCCCGTCACAAACAGCTTTTAAATGTGAACGTATATAGAAGGTGCTCAGTGTCACTAATTAAACTGAAATATGCGATAAACTTTCATTAGATGTAACATACAACCCTAATAAACATAACTGAAAAGAAAAAAAACATCAAAATAAAAAAATTGAATTCTGGGAGCGTCAATTTAAGTTTTTATTCCTGTAAATTTTACAGGAATCTACCGTTAACCATTTAACAGGTTCTTACTGTTGCAGTTTCACAGTTTTTTTTTTTTTTATTGTTGTTGAAATCATGGTCATTTTTTACTGTATAAATGTTTTTCTTTAAACCAGTATCATACAACAAATGACAATCAGTACACATTTATTTATTTATTTATTGAAATGAACTTCATTTTACAGTCACTGACGAGCTCTGAGTTCAGTTCAATGATTGGATGTCCGACCTGCCTGTCAACTTTGCATACCTTTATGCAGCCAATAGAAAGAGTCTGGGGGCGTGGCTACTGCAGCAGCCGAGCCGGAGCGTGTTTAGTTGGTGTGGACTAACAAATCAGATTGGGTAAACTACTGCAAGCCAAAATACACAGAGACAGACGAAGGCTGGGATGAACGAGGAAAGTAAGTTTAAATTAGATTTGTATTTAAATTTCATATGTTCCTTCATATGTGTTCACTCAGCTGACTCAAAGACTAAACCGTCATTAATAGATCAACTTCCTAACTAGTCAAGGACTCCGATGACGTGCTGCTAAATATCCACAGGGTGCCGGAGCCGAGCAGGTGAAAGTAATGGGTTAGTATCCGAAGCCAGAAGTACAGATCAAAACGTTTAAGTTGAGTTATCAAAACAAAGGTGCGCTTATCAGGAATGTCAA
This sequence comes from Puntigrus tetrazona, assembly GCF_018831695.1. NCBI lineage: Eukaryota > Metazoa > Chordata > Actinopteri > Cypriniformes > Cyprinidae > Puntigrus > Puntigrus tetrazona. The sequence goes on from NC_056700.1 coordinate 4,687,746, forward strand.
TGAAGAGAAACGGCCTCCAGTTTGAGGAGGAGCGGCCCTTCTCTCCATCGCACCCCGGGCTCCTCTGTTTCTCCAGATTTACAGCCCGTCGTGTGTGAGCCGAGCGCAGGTTTGAGCTCCATCAGATCTGTGAACTCCCAGCGAGATCTTCGGGCTTTGAAGCGGTCGGGCTGCTGGAGCCGCTCCATAAATCCAACACTTTTACGTTGGAGGGCTCCAGTCTCTTTACATGGAAGGCTAATTGCTGAACTTTGGCATGACGGAATCCATCACGTCCACTCGTCTGCTAAGACGTGTGACTCTTTTACAGTGTTAAAGCTGCGGGAAATCCATAAAAATGACGGCGGTGTCTTTAAACATATTTAATGCATCTTCTAATGCTATATATACAGCTTCCGTGGTCACACTTTATATTGGGTGACCTCAACTGCTGTGTATTACATCAAAAATACATCGAAAACAGGGGTTGTTATTGAGGACATGGGAAAGGTTAGCGAGGTTTGGTGGTATGGGCAGGTTTAAGAGTGGATGGAAGGGTAAGGGATGGGTCAACAGTCTAATTATAAATCTAAAAAATATATAAATCTATAAAACAAAGGTATTTTTAAAAATAGAATTACAGTGTAAAAGCAAATATGTATACAATAAGTGCATTGTAAAAAGCGGTACATCATGGGACCAAGTGGGAATAATTCTGTTAATATAATTTACAATATATATATATATATATATATATATATATATATATATATATATATATATATATATTTATTTATTTATTTATTTATTAATTTTTCTTAAAGGGTTTTTTTATGTTAAAGATTAACAGAATAGTTTTATAAAAAGTTTTTCCAGTCATGTTTAATTCAGTACTTGCAGTTTCTTTGAAATTATAAAATTCTCTATCAATGTCTGAATATAAAAGCTCTTTCACCACTATTGTCCAGTGTACATCTGTGATTCTCGACACACACTTAATAACATTTTCACACAAACACCAGCAGATGAGCTGTTTTGCACATTTTGTGCCATCGGCGGGGAAAACGTGACATTCCTTCTATTAATTTCTTTTCCTGCTGACGTTATCAAATGCTGCCTCTCACATTTAGCCACCTTACACGGTACAGATTCCTTTTTAAAGTAGGAGGTAGAATGAAGAACACTGGAATATGTTTTACCAAAAAAATATTATTTCGGCTTTCTACTTCAAAACGCTTAATGCAGAGTTAAGTGTCATTTTGTGTGATATCTGAATGAACATTTTGTGAATTTGGTAGATGGCAAGATTTTATGTCAATTCATGCTAATTAAAAAAAAAATAAAAATCCCAGGTGCAATGTAGTACCAGGTGCGCAACCGACCGAGCAAGCGTGCTATGTCAGAACAAGACGCTCTCACGAGTCGATGCCGATCGGTCACAGTTGGAAGCCATTAAAGCCTTGTGTTTTAGTCTCTTCTTCACATAAAGACAGTGTATGGCTTCAGAAGGATTTAGGTGCTGCAATGAGAGTATAGATTTGTATAGAGTATATATCTCACATGCAAATCAAACAATTACGCTGAAGAGGTACCCTGTGAGTCCTGACCGAGCGGCAATACGGGACTAGATCACGCTCTAGTGTAATATTGTTTTGAGGTTTTGACTTGTGCCGAGCAATGATTAAATATTGATTAAACATCCAAAATAAAGGTTTTTGTTTGTGTAGTATATGTGTGCACTGTATATAAATGCACACACATGCATGTATGTAAGAAAATATGTATATTTAATATATCTATATACAAAATAAACAATAGAAATAAGTATTTTCTAAATATTCGTGTGTGTTATGTGCACACAAACCACGATGAATCACTATCCTGACTAGTTTTTACATAGTATTGTGTATTAGTATTTTTTTTCAATTTAGAGTTTTTCAAAAACGAATCCATCAGTGGGATGTAAGCAGATCCTATAAAATGTATGAAAACATACACATGGCGCATATATAGTTACCGATTGATTTAAATATAAGATGTGCGGTGAGCAGCTAGTCCCTTTCAAACTCTAAAGTGCATTGAAGACGTTTGGCCAGTTCTTATAAATGCAGCCAGTGTGCTGCGAATGAACTGGCTTCAGCGGTTTAATTAGCACGGAGGGAAGCAAACACAGGTGTGGATGCCTGACTGCTTCCCGTGGCACCTCCAGAAAAAGAGCCGGTCTGTTCCTCCCACCGAACCCTCGGGAAGCACAGGCCGCCGCGCTTTGAAGTCCGAGAGATCTGGAGGTGCTGGCCGAGAAAAGAAGCCCTGTTTTGTGGAAACGTAACGCGTCCCACATCGAGCCGTCCGGCGCGAGATCAGAAGCCGCTGGGTTCGACGGCGTTGACGCAGCATTCGTTGAGGTGGGCTGACAGAAAGCAGCTATTTCCCAACATCCTGCAGTTTTGCGAGTAGAAAACGAGCACCTTAGGTCACGCAGATATTTCTGAATAAGCTAAATGAGGTTTCCTGTTCCAATATGCATTAATAGTCTGGTCCCGTCCCTGAAACCGCACACTTCCCCCGGCTGTACATCCAGCCTTCTGTACCCTCCTTGTTCATAATACAATTGCAGAGGGACCACTAAAGGG
>NC_056700.1:4695357-4745357 GCF_018831695.1 Puntigrus tetrazona
CCAGAAAACGTAGCAAGAACATCAATAAAATAGTCCATCAGTTCTTCAACTGTAATTCTGTAATATTTTTCAAGAATAATTTTGAGTGCAAAGGCCAATTCTTCTCTAAATCACATAATGAAACTAACGCACTAATCCTTAAAGGAACGTGCCACTCATGTGTCCCCATACTCTCTTTAACGCTACCCCAGGGTAAAGTGAAGGAGAATAATTGGCGAATTGTTCGTTTATTTATTGCACACAAAGTATTCTTACTGCTTTGCATCAAAAATATCCACATGAAGATGAACGAAGGTCATGAGGGCGAGGAAATAATCGAACGGATGAAATTTAAGGGTGAACGATTCCTTTAAGCACTAATAAGTCAACATGTGGCTAAATGTTCTTTATGGCAAGAGAATAAACGTGTCTGTCGTGAATGTGTACCGTTACAGTCACAAACCGCGGCAGACAGCTGTTATTGTTTCATATGTCCCATCAGGTCGTGTCATATTCACTCAGTGACTACTGTGAACATGGCTGCCACCACAGCTGTAGCTCTCGTATTTTTGGCAGGCCTTTATTTGTGACCCCGACTATTCTTCAGCCTTGCCCTTTGGCAGAAGGGAAGCCGCGGCGACTCGGTAGGCAGCGTAAAGAGGTCACAAGACAGTGGCTACATGAGACAGAGAGAGAGGCTACATGAGCCCCGTCTGCGGCACATGGCCCGGCTGAAGAGCTGAGGAATGAGGTTACGAGGCAGTAAATCACATGAGATAATCTCCACCCTGACACTACAAGGATGGTGCGACTGCAGGAGCGGCGTCATGCTAGCGGTGCCATTTACTCACGACACGGGACGGGTGTCCGGCTTGTAAGAATGTGAGGAGGATACCTGTGTCCTTCTCAAACAAATGTGTAATAAAGATACGCAGCCCACCTGTCCAGAGGAGTGTGTGTGTGTGTGTGTGTGTGTGAAGCATGCATCAGTCTATTGAATCAACCGAAAAAGAAAAAAACATTATTGTATTTATATGATATGCTATGATATGGTATAACTTATAACTTAATATATAAACATATATTTTTATTATATAAAAGTATGCATGTGTATTTATAAATACATAATAAATTTACACACATATTATGAACAAAAACTTTTATTTTGGATTTGATTAATTGTGTTTGATTGTCGCACTAGCACTAGTATTTTTGCATAAGGTATGGTTTAAAAATAAAAATAAAAATAAAAAAAATCACACACATACACTACTGACTAATTGATGGAATATAAAACGTTAGTTATGAATGGACGGGCGCATGCAGATGTATATGAACCATTATTTGTGAATACTGAGTTATTAATGAGTTAATCACATCAGTGCCATTGTTTTCAGTCACATCGTTTGCTCATTCACTTAATATGAATAGATAATTTTTGTGTAACTTTGTGCTGTCAACTTGTTTCAGACTGCGCTTTAAAACCTTGAAATTAATATGTTTGTCACGATTATGTATTATGAAATATTTATGCTATAAAAAAATTAAACAACTGTTTTATTTGTACAATGTAATCAAGCATCTAAAGTGTAAATTATTTTCTTATTAACAAAGACGTAAGACATGTATATGAATCCTTATTTCTGAATATTTAAATTGCATCGTTAATAGTTTTAGTGCATTGCTACTACCTTAAGCATCCTTCTTTGGGTCTCAGTGATAAATTGGTCTCAGATTTTTTATTTTTTTTGCTCATTACATGGCAAGTTAGGTGAAAACTGATTGCTTAGAAAAGCATCAGCACACCATTCCCACACAATTTACAGAAACACATTAAGTAGCATAAACTGTGTAGGATGAGTTTTGGTAACACTTTTCACTTTAGACATTCTACTAACAATCAGTAACTTTCCAACTTCATGTCAGCCAGCAGTCATTAGAGTCCGCTTAATACGTTCTCTTTATTTTGATAGGTCCACAGCGTTTAACATACTGACCCTCAGAGACTATATCAACTTATTCTACTAAACCTACCCTAACCTTGAAAGTTAGTCGACACGTAGTTGCAAATTAATGTGAATTAGTTGAAATGTAGTTACAGAGTTACCTATAGTTAGTCGAATGCCTAAAGAGTAACCATAAGCTGTGTGACCAACAGTAACAGACAGAGCGGACATAGTATATATTAAGTGGCCTTAAGTACAATGTACTTACATCAAAAAATAATACACTGTACTTATTGTGTTCATATTGTTTTGCAAAACAATAAGTTTAGTAGGGACATGTTTATAAAATGATTAAACGGGAATTACATGATATACGAATATTAATTTAAATGTAAGACCATAGTAGATAAGGCCACTTTTGTAATTTTGTAATAACATTGTAATACAGTTGTAGTAAAATTGTTGTTTGGATTCTTATGTTGTATGTCTTTTATTTGAACTTTCGCTTTCTGTAGAGATGGTATAACACTTTATTTTGATACCTAACTAGAAATTCTACTGATTATATGTATATGCAAGTACATGTCAACTAGCAGGGACCATCTAAATAAATCATTCTGACTATAAGTTACTTTGCACACACGTCAACTTATTCTAACCCAGGCTATTAATACTAGCTGGTTGACACGCAGTTGCAAACTACTGAGAGTTACTTGAGAAGTAGTTGCTTAGAATGTCTCAAGCGGACTATCGAAAATGAAAATAAACCCGTGTGATAACTCTCATCATCATTTAAGCAGCTTGGAAGTTAGTGCCCCCCGAAGCCTATCAAGCTGGTTATCTGTATAGCCGAGAATGTTCTAATTTGCGAATTAAGATCTTTATTTGCTTTGCCTTGCTCAATTGAAATTTCATTCCAGTCACGATAACACGCTCCGCGGTCCCCACGGGACGGAGCTAACCTAATAGAAATCAGAACGAAAGAGTTAACCTCGCCGCCCTGCCCTGGTCAACCCGTCCCTCCTTTTCATCTTCGCAGGAGGGAGGGACGAGAGAAGAGGAGGACAGGAATCCCGTCTTGTGTTTCTAATATCTTTATGAAGAAATCCCTGCGGGCCAGGAACGTCTTGGGTGTTCTGAGAAATCGCTCCGGCCTCGGGAATATCTGACAGTTTCCCGTCAGAGAGAGAGAGAGAGAGAGAGAGAGAGAGGGGCTAAAAGATAGTCTTTCTTTCTTTGGTTCTCTGGACGTGTCCGTTGCGCTCTCCTCCCTGTGGGCGGAGGTAATGAGCTGAAGTGGGCTTGCTGTCTGGTAATGTAATATACACAGCGCCCATGTCAGGTCTGGATCCAATAATGTGTCATTTAGCTTGTCTGGAACAGATTGGCCTGCCGTGATGGGGTTGAACTCTTGCCCGGCTGAGAGGCTCTCTACACCCCAAATCCCTGCTGGCACCCACCCCGTCACCCTCGCCCTAACCCCGAGCCGCCCGCCTGACAGAGGTTCCCAGCGCTCCTTGTTTTGGTGAGCCCCCGCCGAGGTCTGGTTTGCATTTGCGGAGCGATCGACCAACAGGTGCACGCGTGTTTATGGTGAACGTGGTTATTACCGATAATAAACAGCCCCGCGTCGGTCCAGCTCGCTCGCTTCTTTACTGATCGGAGAGATCAAGCTTTATTTCAATAGTCTGCAAACTCTCATTACAGAGACTGCTTCGTTTTCTGCTTAGTTTGACAGTTATAAGTTGCTTATAGTCAGAACGGTGAGTTTTGGGGTCCATCGGAATAAAGTGTCGGCTGATAATAAGCCCGCTATTATTATAAAGTCCTTTGTTCCTCGTCAGTGTATAATTTACACATTTTTATTGTTTAATTAGCTAATAAGTCAAGTTAGTGCATTTTAATGATGTATTTAAACAAGGCGATCTCATTACTATGTATGTTTATAATGTCTCTAAAGTACAGTTATTTATATCTGACCAATCACAAAAGCATACAATATTGTCAAAATTACAATATATCTCTTCCTATTATTATTACTATTTGTGTGTGTGTAAGTGTGTAAGTGAGTGTGTGTGTGTTTATGTTTAAGATTAGGGATATGGTTAAATAAGATTTTATATTCTAATACAAAATACATTTAATATAATATAGTGTTTATGCATTTACATAATTATTTTCACAATATATTTTTCCTCTCTATTACTTCTTTAAGCAGTTATGCTTAGGATTATGACATTTGTATTCAGAATCAATTGTGTGTTTAGTTTCAGGAATAATGCAATTAATCTCTAATTAATCTAAAGTTATTGCTTTTAATATAACACCTAATTCAAAGTAAGAACTTTTTATTTATTATGCATGTACATCTTATTTAAATAACCACTAGTTGCTATACATGAGTTAGGTATAGTTAAGAAATTGTTAATAAAACCTAATCTAACTCTTCAGGAACTATAATAGACACGGTCTGTAGAGACTACAGTATAACCGATGAGTTCACTACAAACTAATAGTTTGCAGAGTATTTATTAGTGCTTTTTAAAGTGTTATCAGTTCTAATGCAGTCTTATTAAAATAAAGTGTTACTGGTTTGTGGACTGATTGTAAAATGGTGCTGGCACACGTGTTCTCGACTGCTATACTGCAGACTCCGGTCGAGTCATATGTGTTCATTCTGAATTGAAGAGCTGTTCGAAGTTACAAGCATGTCAATCCTAATTTCCGCTCTGCAGTCGTAACACATGCATTGTATTAGAGAGCAGTGATACTCTCCGCGTGTGTAACTGCTACATGCTGCATTTCATTTTTACATGTACAACATTTGTTATGTTGTCAAATAACCCACACCCCACAATAAAAATGAAATTGGGAACAGTTGCTGTGGGCTTCGGCGCACTGGCTTTGACTGGCTGAATGTTGGTTGAAATGGACGATCAAATACGAACATGAAGACATAGTTGACGTAAGTAATGAAAATTCTCTCCTCATTTAGTCGCCCTCAAGATGTCCCAAAGCTTCTTTCTTTCTGCCGAACACAAAGAAGAGATTATGAAATACGTTTGTAACCAAACAGTTCATGGTAGCCATTGTATCTCTTCACCATTGTGTTACAATCAACCATTATTCTTCAACATGTATTCTTTTGTGGTCATACAGGTTTAGAACAGCTTGAGCGTGAGTCAATGATAGCCCAACTCAAACTTTCACACTGTATGACAGTTCCCCCAAAACTTTTTGGGGGATATTATGAAAGAAGACACCCAGTGTCAAGGTTCAAAAAAGACAAATAAATGCCATGAAAATGCACAGTACACAGATTTAATTCAAACATTTACGTATTCACAAACATCACAAACATCTCCCTGGTACAGGTTTGATGTCTATGAGCCACATCCCATGCAAAGTTGTAGAGTGTTCAGGGTATGTGAGAGCTGTTTTGTCTACAGGTCTCAATAATGCAAACCTGTCCGAACCTGTTCCTGGAGGACCAACTGAGGCTAGAACTACTATCAATGTCCTCCAAGATCTGGATTGGACATCTTAGGGATAATGCAACACAAAATTAATAGCTTACCTGTTGCATGTTACACTGAAGTCTTATGAATAGACATAGATTTCTCTCGGATCACTTTTATTACGTGCATTTTTATAGATACTGTATTCGTAAGATGTGACCGACCCTGGAGCACAAAAGCAGTCGTAAGTAGCACAGGTAGTTAAAAATTACAATAAAACTAAAAAAAAAATAACATTAGGATGTTAATTAAAGATTGTGCTCCATGAAGATATTGAATAAATTTCCAAATGTAAATATATCAAAGTTATATGCATCGCTGAGGACTTAATTTGAACAACATTATAGAAACTCAAATAGTTGCATTCCAGTCAAATATTGTCCCATTTAAACAAAAAATAGGAAAACAAATGGAAAACATATTTATTCAGATGATGCATAAATCTCAATTGAAAAAAAAGACCCATATGACCCTGGAATTTTTTTTATTAAAATATACAGGCCTGAAAATGATAATATTTCAGCATTCGACTTTCTATCAGCCTTTCATAATCAGAACTAGCGATATTTTGTGTATGAATCATTCTTTTGATCTGAATGCTCAAACAGGTTTGATAAAAGGTCACATTTTTTTTCTCACGATTCAGTTTCAATCATCAGGTCAGTTCACTCACGCACTGGTTCTTTCAAGAAACAAGGTTTCAAAGATCTTCTTTTGTGCGCAGGCATTGACAATTTATATCAATCTATATCTAAAACGGTTTCAAAATGTGCTTTTTTTGCCCCAGTAGCACCTCTATTTCGGCCTGATATATTATGGTTTCACCGGTTCTTCAGTTGTCGGTGGCCTTTACTCTGAAGATTTTTTAACACTAAAAAGTTGCATACTACTGTTTTAGAGAAGTCAGTTGTACCTTAAAGGTAGTGCTAGTAATCAACAGCCAATGGTAGCCATAGACTTCAAGGCATTTTTATATATTTTCCATACTCTGGAACCGTTAAATTTGTGGTTACCAACATTCATGCAACATACAACTTGCTCCCAAGTTTGTCCTTTAATGAGTTTTATAAGAGTAGTTCACTTCCAGAGCAAACAATTACATGTAATCTACTCACCCCCTAGTCACCCAACAAGTTCATATCTTCCTTTCTTCAGTTGTAAAGACATTATGTTTTGTTTTTTTGAGAAAAACATATCAGGATTTCTCTCCATATAATGGACTTAAATGCTAGTGTTTTTTAGCTCTGTTTTCTGGTTCGTGACAGTTAGGGTCGCTCTAAAAACTCCCATCTCATTTTATCCTGTAACTTAAAAAAATGGTCATACATGGCTACAGATGTACAATACCGACCCAAGGTATTTTTATGCTGAAGCTAAAGTGAATAAACGTAGTTTTTAAGCACGCTTAAGTGCTTCGAACTTCGAAGAGCGAAATATAATTGTATTTGGATGTTGGCCGCCTCATCCTCACATCCAAGTGCAGGTAAATCACATAAGTATCGCTCAGAATATCGTGTCCAGCTGCAGGTGTTGTTGGCCTGCTGGACTCTACGTTGCCAGACAATGGCGTTTTTGTGCACATGTGCTGCTCGAGCAGACCAGAGCGCAAACAGGGAAGAGGGGCTATTTTTTGTTCTCTAATCACAGGCAATTTGCTCAGTGCTGTGGAGGCCCTCCGCCGAACAGCGCGGGTGAACCCGAAATGAGTAGGATTTATGATGTGCCTGCCAGCTTTCCTTCCCTGGTACAAATCTCCCCGAACACACACACATACACTCTCAGAGCGGCCCTAACATGGCTGACCCACAGCTGGCTCTTATTATGGCTCCATACAGTAGCCATTCTTTTTCTGGTCGCTCTCCTTGCCTTCCCTCCGCTCTCTGGCGCTTATTAGAAATGTAACACACTGGTTGGGGAGTTTGTTACAGATTTATGTGGCACAGGTGCTCCCTTTAAAACTGCACAGGGCTAGCGTTAGCCTGCAGAGCTATAAACATGGCCTCTACCACACTCCAGTCATAAAAGTTCAGGCCCTGGTCGCTGAAAGAGTGTAGAAATTAACAGTCGGTGTTGACGTTCCTAGACGTGATTGTGACAGGCCGCTCTTAATGATATTAGACCCACTTTCAAAATAGTTTTTTTTTTTTTCTTTTTAGATCGGAACGACCAGCAAAATGCAATTAAAGAATGTCTGTCCAGAATGTAAACGCTACGCCGGTCTATTTTTACTCTATATTTATTGCAGCGCTCGGGGATTAGCCAACGCAGGAAATGGGGCACATTAGAGATTTGAATAAATAAAATGCAATATTTATAGCGCGCTTGACGTCGATAAGGATGATATCATGCAGCAGGGTGTTATTAAAATGACATCAGGTCTTGGCAAGGCACGGCGCAGTACCAAGGGAGCATTTTGACCAATCCGGAGCACGGTGAAGAGAACGCAGGCGATGGCAGAGAAAGCGTCTGATAGAGCTGAGAGTACTGTAGTGTGACGGAGGGATCCACACATCAACAGAATAAAAAAATAAAGAAATGTTAAAATCGTTTAATGTTCCACTCACTGTATATTAACTACACATTTATTGCATATTTGCAGAATCAAAATGCAAATATAATGACAAATCGTAGACATGCATTAATTAATTTTTTTATGTATTTAATTAATTGTTTAAAATGTAGGATAAAAAAAACACTCATTATAACTATAATTATAAATATATAATGTCTGCGTATCTGTGTATTTTAGTACATTAATGCACCACATTAGCCTAACTTATTAACTAAATGAATAATATTGACGGGCAACCTTAAAAAATTGCTAAATATTATTTCAATTTAAAATGACCGTTTTCTTTGTCAATATCTGTTGAAATGCACTTGCTGTGATCAAAGCTCCAGTCTTCGGTGTCTCGTGTCATTTTCTTCAACATTTCTGATTGTTATCAATGCTGAAACCATTTATTTATTTTTGTGGGAACCATGTAAAATGCATGTTTCAGAAGCATTTACTTTATATAGTATTATAAATGTCTTTACGGTCACTTCTGATCTGTTCAGTGCACCTTTAATAAATAAAATTATTAACTTCATAATAAATCTTACTGCCCTAGAAGTTTTGTAAAGTAGCGTATAGTCATTTTCATTTTGCGTGTTTGCATGAAATTAAATCACGTTTTCCTGCTCCCCAAGCATGGATGGATTTGTGTTATGCAACATTTTAATGAGCGTTTTGTTTTCCGAAGCATCATCGTCATGTTCTTCTGTCTTCTGAAGAATGATGGAGTTGTGGAGAAGGTCAGGTTGAGGATCAGGGCTGGGGTCAAAGGTCAAATTTTGATTTAGGGTTTATAATTGAAGCTCATCCTCGCACGCCGTGGGTCGAGCTGCTGCGGTCAGAAAAGGCATGAAGTAAGAACTGCATTTAAGAGTCTAACAAACAAACAAACATAAAACTATAGACTCAGTCTTTGATTCTGAGATTTGTATTTGCTGCCCTGCTCTGACATCAAGGTTCATGTAATGCTGGGTGTTTTATGACAAAATTCAGTGGATAGAGTTTTGTATTTGTTGCCCTGTTCATATATCTTTAAATATTTGGATGAAGGTGTCTGATTAATTGACTGGTATTTGATATCAGTTCTGGAGTTTAATTTCAAAGATAGTAAGTGTTTTGTAAGCGTAAGTATAGTTAATGAAAGTCAGTGTCATCAAAGCTGTGGGCATCTGTTTGTCATTATCCTACTTCATGCAGGGTGTCAGGAGTTTTTTTTACCAGGCCATAGAGTGTGAACAAGGTAAAAAAAATAACTTTTATAATTCAATTTTGAATTATAAAATTTGGTAATCTGCAAATAATCCATATTCTGACACTGTAAAAAAAAAAAGGTAACAACTGAACAGACGAACTGTGCAAGTACATTAAACTAAACACTTAAGGTTAAAACAACTGAACAATTATATTTTAAAAAGTTAAATTAAAATGAGAGTTAAAGTAATGAAAAAACATTTTATTTATTAATATTTTTATTTTAGAACTGAATTATTTATTATTATTATTATTTTTATTTCTTTTTATTTTATTTTATTTATTTTTTTTGTATATAACTGCAATGGTCATGATGCATCCTGAGGCATGAAACGGTTACTCCTCTACAGTCCAGGTTCATAAAGCATTAATGTGAGAAGAGTCTTTCCACAGAGATGGTCTCTTGTAAATGTTGGGCATCAGATTCCCGGGTCCCTCGTCCTGCGGGTCAGTCTGTGTCCTCTCTTTGTCTCACTCGGTCTCTCTCTGGTTATTGACGCCTGCTGAGTGATTGATGTTCGGCCTGGCCTTGCTCGTCTTCATGCACGTCTCCAGTCCGAGGCCGGCGTAGCGTTTCACGGGTTCAGCTGCGTGGCGCCCTCAGTGAACACTATATTCCTCTTCCTCTCATTTTACTGACATCTACCTAATTCCCTTTATCCAGCACGTTAATAGAGGTCATGGCAACTTACCACACTTTCAGTGAACTAAACACTAAAGGCCGGTAGTCCATGCTGGATTATATGAATGTCATGAGATCTGTCTAGATCTCTCTGGTAGCATAACCCTAGGAGCCATCTGGCAACATCCAATCAATCACTCACTCACTCACTCACACACTCACGCACACACACACACACTCTCATTCACATTCGCTCACTCACACTCTGCTCATTCTATGATAGAATCTTGAACACCTTGCGCAGAGCGCCGTTGGCCGAAGATGATTCTCGAGAGGATTTCGCCTCGTTGTGGACACTGGCGAGGAATGATCCCTGTTCACCATCGGCTTCAATGAAGATCTTACCAGCTCCACTCCAGCTCTAGAGACCTCAGCCCAGGTGTGTGAGCCTGAGATCTGAGTGAAGAGAAAGGAGGAGGTATACTGGCGGCCGCCTCCATCGGTTTCCCTCCGGCTCTTCCTCGGTCCTCCGTGGACCTCTGGATCCTCCCCGTCACCCCTGGATCATCAGCTCTCCATCTCAGGCTCCTCCTTAGTTCTCACTCGTTTCTCCTCTCTGTTGTATGTCGCACCTTTGACAGTAGGGCGATATATCAGACCTGTTTTACCCCAGTTTCCGTGTACACTGAAATTAGTGTCATTTCATTAATATATAAATAAATAAATGCACTTTAAAAAGGACCAAGTTCTGACCCGTCTCAAGTCAACGAGGACCAAAACACGGTACAGTACTTCATGGCATTGCGTCACTATTGTTTCTGGCGCGGGTCGGACTCATGTTTCCGTCGTCCTGTAGCTCAGCTGTCTCACCTGACTGCGGCCTTGATCTCGATGAGGAATATTTCATTGCGGTGCCAGTGCTGAGGAATGCTGGGACGGCATGATAATCCTCACACCTGTCGGGCTCATCCGTGTCCCCTGAGAGCTCAAGTCCATGTCTCAGTTTACACATCATGTGCGACAACACCGACGGACTCTTATTAACTTGCGTGCTGTTTATTAAAGCTCATTGTGATTAAACATCTCTGGAGAATGACGTGAAAGTGAAAAAACTTGCCTACTCTTCTGCAGAAAAAACAAACGGCACACACTTAAAGGGCGCAGTATAAGCGGTGACCTTGATTTTAACAAGTACAGGACGTTCCTGGATCAGCATTCCAATCAACCAATCAGATTTGAGGGATTTTTAGGTGCTTCAACATCCTTAGTAATCAGTTATCATTTCCCACTGAATTTAGGAATACATTTCAAGTAGGGTTAGGTTTATTGGGATAACTCTATATTTCTGCACAGTAATGTTGATGCAGGATCATTTCTTGCTTGGTAAAATCATGGCGACCTAATATAAGTGCAGCCTGTCACTAGTTTTGTTTCTAAATTATTCAGCTGTCGAGTGATCGATTCAACGACTCACTCATTAGCCTACTATTTTACTTTTATATTATTATTTAAATATATATATAATTTCATGTTTTTGTTTTCTTTCTCTCTTTTTTAATCATTTCATTGTTCAATATATAAAATGGATTGATACAATCGCATCAACGCTACTCGCCCTCATGTGATTTCATTAGTCTTTCTAAAGAAGCTACTTTGAAGAAAGTTGCTAACCAAACAGTTCCTGGTAGACACTTACTTCCGCAGCATGGGGAAAAGTCAATCGCTGCGTATTGCTTATAAGTTATATAAATACTTGCAATATTATAATCCTTACGGAAGCACCGACAAAGAGCGCAAAGAGCTTGTAACTAGATCCGACTTTCAAAAACTCTTAAACCCCACAATTCAGCAGTAAAAATGAGAAGAGAACAGCTGAAGCCTCTTTGACGAGCGTCTCTCTCGTGGTCCACAATTAACCCTTACCTCAATTACTGAACGCTAGGTCTATGCAGTTTTCTAAAACATTTTATTACAATCCCAAATTTAAGGGGAAGAAAAACAACAACATGGTTATATGGAAATACTGCAATTTTATTGTTTTTCTGTTAAATTATTATTATTATTATTATTATTATTATTATTATTATTGTTGTTTTTGATGTTGTTATTTGTTGTTACTAAAAAATATTTAAATATTTAATTAATCAATATCAGATATTTATTGTATATTGTTTTTAACTTTACAATAGTAGTATTATTATAATAATATATTTCTTTATTTAATTGATATAATTTAATTTAAGTTTGTTGTTCTGAACTAAAATAACCTGGGGCAACTTATTTATTTATTTAACAAAAACAACAATGCAATAAAATATACAACAAAAAATAGGCGATCTGTTTTCTTTAAGTGGCTGGTGTGTGTGTGTGTGTGTGTGTGTGTGTGTGTGTGTGTGTGTTTAAAATAAAATCATGCAAATTCAAACATATACTACAACGGCAGACATCCAGGTCGTCTTTAAAAGCTGTCATCGCTCAGAAACTCAAACGAAACGCAGCCATTTCTGTACGACGACACGGTCAACTGAATAACGCTTTAGCCCAATAAAAACGAGTTGCTGGAGAAGGTGGTCTCGAAAAGCCACGATGAAGAGATATCCGAGCCACATTCATCTGCTCCGGGAAGGAGGCTCCAAAAGCCCACTTTCTACGACAATTCAAGGTTGTTTAAACTAAACCAACTGTTGCTCGGACAGAGATCCCCCCGCAGCACAGACCGGGGCCGCGAGGCCTGTCAGAGGAACGCCGCTTTGCATGTAGCCTTGATTATTATCTGCTCCAAAAATTACTTACAGCTGCCCTCTTCATGGCTGACGGTCAAACTGTTTATATATCGAATCTGTTGGAATGTGAACAATTACCGTTTTTATTTTCTCACACCGCCCTCCCCCAAATCCTCCCGGCATTACGGTTTACATGAACCTTCTTCTTTAAAATCTTTGTTTAAAAGGTTTTTACAGGCCTCGGGGGTTTGCCGCCGGAGAGCAGGAATTCGTCGTTCTGGTAGCACGCATCTTTAACCGGGAGAGAGGGGAGAGCGGAGCCAAAGACAAGCAAGTGATTATAGATGTAATGTTTGTCTGAGATTTCATTTGTGTAGCGATACCATCGTGGCTAATAGAGCTTTAACAAGGCTTCACACCGGCACATAAAGAGAGGCTTCTACCACCCACCAATAAGGTCTGCTGAAGGTTAAACCAAGCCAGATTTGTAAGTGGCCCTCTCTCACGGCTCGAACTCTCTGGGGTCGCTATCAGGGCAAACCGTGGAGAGCGGAGCCAGAAACTCGTTCTGCCCCTGAGCTCGCTTTCGGCTCAATGTGTTATCAAGCCAGTCGTGCATGATTTGATTTGTTGCATGGGAGCCAAAAACGGCCTGAATGACTGAAACTTTGCTGCTCCCATGTATGTTTCTGGAAAGTCATGACAAAGTGCTGAAGTTGACCTCCAGTGACTGGTGACATGCTCGCTGCAAATGCACTCCATGCTCTCCAACTGAGTGAGTGTGTGTGTGTGTGTGTGTGTGTGTGTGTGTGTGTGGTTGGCGCTTGCCGTCCCGCTGTCAGCGGTCGAAAACAATTGTGTGACCGAATTTGTACGTGCTCTTGGCATTTAACCCATGATTATTACAAATGAGATACTCACCTAATAGCACCTAATAGCTTCCAAATGGACTCCCAGATATGAGATAATTCTGAAACATCAGTCCTTTGCAGTTTACCACTGATGATATTCTACTGGTGATATTTAATATAGAATATTATTGAGATCAAACCAGACATTTTTAACTAATAAAGTCCTTGGCAAGCACATACATACAGCATACATGTCTTATAACTTGTATGGAAACATGCTTCCACCACTGATTTAAAAAAAAAAAAAAAAAAAAAAAGTCAATTGCAACCTTTAATTTACCCTCAAAATTCTTACATTCAATAAAATGTAGAAATAATTAATTAGTTTAACTTTTTCTAATGATTTATTTATGCATTTATTTATTAATTGTTGTTTGATTGTTTGCTTTTTTTGTCTTTGAGTTATAAAGTGTGCGGGGAAAAGTCAGAATTGCAAGTTATATACACATATATCTTGTGTTTTAACTATGAAGAAAACTTATTATATTTTATTTTTACTCAGTCATTAATTAATTTATTAATTGTTTTTATTATTATTCTCTGTCAGAAAGAGGCGTCCATGCTTCTTCCTTAAGGTTTGTTAATGTTGAATGTGTATCCATGATTTCTGAAAGCATGCTGGGAATCTTGAGTGCACTTCAATAATTTAGAAGATTTGACATATTTCTATAAATCGTACGCGTTTAGATGTAGGACATACAGACAGTGTTTTGACTTTTCCACAGAGTTGCTGATATTGCTTTAAAAAACAAAGTATTTTGCCAGTTATTTATCAGGATTAAAAGATTGCAAATACAAATAAACAGATAAATAAATAAATAAAAACTGTAAATAGTTATTAGGTTTTGGTGTGGGGTGGATTAAGGGATCAAAAATGTGGTTTTGCAGAATAAATCATTAATAAATAAATATAGTAGTAATGATTAATAAATCATTAAAATCACTAATCAGCAACGATTGAATATTTAATCCTATTTGAAGAAACTCATTAAATGGTAAGAATTTGTCTTTAAAATAAAGTGTTTAATAATAATGATATTATTTATAAGATTAAAGGAGTCAAATGATAGGGTATCCACTGATCAGAAATCATCATGCATCAGTGCAGTGTCAAATAAAAGACAAGATTTAAAAAAACATGCACAGGCATTTATTTTGATACCTTAAAATCACACGTGTCGTATTTATTGTATGCCATCATGTTATGCAATTTTTATTTTAATTTGTTTAGCAGAATTACATCATTTTCAACATATAATTTCAGACATACATTTTCGAAAGAATCGGTCCAGCAAGATGGACGGTGGGAGGCCACTGCTGATCCTTAAATTGAGAGGTCGCTGAAAATGACACAGATGCAGTCGTAAAATTGTCCGCGCACTCTGTTACGCAATGACTTCACATAAAACTGCCTATAATAAGCAAAGAAGCCATTTTGGGTGGTGAAATACAGGAATTGCAGTGTGACTCACTGTGACCTTTTTTGGGAGTGGAGAGCAGAAACTGGCAGGAGGTGACATCAAAGAGGAATGAGTTCTGCTGCAATCCAAATGTCCATTGAATGCCCCATAAAGAGCACCCCGGCCTTCACTCTTGACAAAGAGCAACAAGGGAGATTCCAAAGTCAACAATGTTTTCTCCCCCCAAAAACCGCTCCTGTGTTTTACTCTTTTGGCCGTGCCCTCAAAGGCGGTGGGGTGGTCTTGTTAAAAAGACCTCCAAAGGACCCCCCTTTCCACAATTTGTTTTCTTGTGGACAGAAATAACATCAAGTTCCTTGAAAAATCCCCTCACCCACCCACACAGTTAAGTGATGATTAATGAGTCTATCGCAAAAGAAGCTGCGGGGATGTCTGCTCGCTAAACTCCCAAGGAGTAGAGAGTCAATTCTTTAGAAAAAATTCAGAAAGTGGATTCGGTCCCAAGGGCTAGAAGCTGAACCTGAACGCAGCGTCAACGTCCTTTTGAAGTCTTTCCTATAGAGTCGGTCCAAGCGCTGCAGGATGCTCCATTTGATAGAAACTGCGCTGGATTTAAGCTGATATCTCCTTTATTTGTTCTGCTGAAGAAGAATGACGTTCCTATGCTGTTATACGGGGCTAAGGTTTTTCCTAGTACATATCCCTCCAAGATTATGGACAGCGCCCAAAACTGAGAAACTAATAAAAAGGTGACCAGCAAGGTACAAATTGTGAAAATGCATCCATTTTCTTCTAAATTTTACACTTTGAATGGAAAAGATGGAGCTCTAAGATAAGGACACTAACTTGGCGAAAGAAAGGCACCTTCATCTTAATAGAAATGCAGTTCAGGTCAGGTCCTTCCTTTAAGAACTGGTCTACATTATTAGGACTGGAGCATTTATTGATGTATTCTCTAAGTCTGGTATTAAATTGCATGGAACCTTTTACCTAAAATTATAGAAATATGCTACATCTGAAAGGACATTAGGAGAACAGCCGCAAAGCCAGTTCTCCAGCAACTAGTCTTTGTCCTTTTTTTAATATAACCTCCTTAATGTCCTCTGGTTGCGCAGCTGCTCCTGTTTGCATTGATGTTCATTCACCAAACACCCAAGATCTCCAGAATCTTACCTCTACGAACAACTTCAAGTGCTGTCCTGTTTTTTGGAGCATTGCCTCTGTCAGATCCGACTAAGAACGCCTTGACCAAATTCCATGGCCTAGAGATAATGCTTCCCTCTAAATTCATCTCTCTACTGTCAAGAGAAAAACAGGATCAGAGCTGTTCCAAAAAGATGCATTTTTGTATCTAAAGAGGCTGTTTATCTTGGTTAAAGTGGCACGACACCGAGGCCTGCCGGCCACATCCGCTTGAGCTGTGTGCAAACCTCATGCCCCCTCTTGTGTCCAGCTGCAGCAAAGGGAGGCAGTGTCCGTTTAACTAAAGGGGGGAAAGGTTCAGGGGGCTGAGACTTGGCCTGTCTGGGAGAGAAAGTGATGTATGCTGAGACGGAAAACCGCATATCTGCAGTCTGACAACTGGACTGTTTTTCTGGATGGGGAGGCAGACGGAGTGGAGCACGGTCCCACTGAGATGAGTCTGACTTTGGCCCGCAGAGGAAAGATCCATTTGGGTTTCACTAGAGGCTACGGCAGGCCTGCTTCACTCGGCCAAACACACACACATACGGGCTTTTTCATTGGCCCCCTCACCCTTCACACAGCCAGCCAAGTCTCTCAGACAGTACACACACACACACACACCATACACTCGGCATAACCCTCTTTAACCCCGTCTGCCGAGTCCCAGACAAGTTCATGTACCTTTCAAAACTGCATTCTGATGATCCCTCAAATACCTCTAAATCGATAGAACAGCATAATTTGTACAGTCTGAAAAGGAGTAAATAGGGTTGCACTTGAGCTGGAGAGCAATGATTTATTGGGTAAAATAACCTAGTTTGGGTTCATTACTACTTCTAATATCAAGAGACACAAAATTTGTGTAGTCTCGTGCACGCACACAGTGAGCATTTTTAACACATATTATTGAGAGTTCTCAATACTCTGACTTAATGTGCTGGCCAGACACGCAGAAAAAGGGCTTAGTGAAGCAAAACCTCCCTCACACAGTCAGGGACATGTAAAACACCCGCTAGACTGTGGCTCCGCTTTCACGCATACTGGAGGAGAGAAAAATAGCACTCCATTTTTATAATTCCGCTATTTCTCTGGAACATGCAGCGAAATCGAAACGACCATAATAAATTCATTCTTAATGGTCTTTGTGGGAGTTTTGGAACTGCAGTCTGTAGAGGAACACTTGCACTTTTAGTCAAAAAAAAAAAAAAAAGGAAGAAAAGAGTATGATCGTCCATTAAAGAGACAGCATTTATCTTGAAGCCTTTGAAGGCATGTTTGATTGAAGAGTAGGGTTGGGAATTGAGCAAATTTTTTTTTTAAACTGAGCAATTTTTGTGACGTTGATTCTGTTAACTGTATGGGAACGACTATCATTCTTCTGCCAATAGTCGAAACACTACAATACTCTTTTTTTATTATACTGCTATTTAGCTATCGTAGCATGACTCTTTATTTGTCTCTTTGAAGGTGATGCTGCACTCGGAAGAAACGATGGTTTGCTGCGAAATGAAGGCTGTGTCCCATGAACTGAAAGAATAAACACATCTGTAATACCGACGCACACAACAGCAATCACACAGAATAGCGTGACCTGTGTAGTCTGATTCGCGAAGGAATGACTTTCATGAACCAGACCTTTTTAATGAATCAAGCAAAAGACCGTGAGTCATTTGTTTATATGCCTTTGACTTGAGTCTGTGTAATTACTGACAGGTTTTTTCATGTGTAGTTTAACATAGAATCGTAATCATTAAAAGACTTACATTTCCATTCTTATTAAAAACAATCTTCCGCTTTAAGAGGTAGCACTGTGCATTTGGGTTTGGCTGCAGTTTCACATATCCTTCTTTTTTTTTTACTACTGTTCTCTCTTTTTCCCTCTCTACCCTACTTGATACTTAGAAACAAGAGCGTAAACACCAGTTCATCCAGGCTTGAGTCGACTATGAAAGGCCCCATTAAGATAATAAGGGTGTCCATGCGCCTCGGGGCCCAGAACGTGTTGTTGTAATGCAGATCCTCAGGAGAACCCAGCTGGACTGAGGAGTGCCCCGTGAACCACGGAAAACCACCCCACTACACTTCAGCTTGTTCACTCCTCGGTGTTGTTAGGTGTCGGTTTGCACAGGCAGAGTCGAGAAAGGTTGCGTGGATTCACTGCACCGTTTGTGCCAGACGCTGGCTCAAGTTCTCTGCTTCCTGTCAAGTCTGCAGTTTAGGTCATTAAAGAAGCTTGTTACTTTATTATCCAGTGCCAGTATCTGCTGCTAGATCAGGGTTCTGCTCCCAGAGACCCACTGGAGCTGCAACACCAATTAAACGCACCTGAAACACAAAGTTCTGGCATGAAGCTCTAGATGCTCTATAGCTCTAATCACAGCTGATTGGTTGAGCTTGCTGCTCGACATTCAGACAGTTTGCAATTTGTTCCACCTGTATAGATCTGCTCTGGGATGATCATGTGTGGGTTTATTCATGTTATATGTGCAGCAGCTTAGCAAATCTGTTCTGCCGAGACCAAGTACAGTAACATTGTCTTATACATTATTCAACACAGTTTCATGACCAATTTGTACGTATTTTACGAGTCGGCAGAACCGAAAACCGAAAGCTTTAGGGTGGGGTTTGGTGTAGGTCATGCATACAAATTAATACGAATTGGTAAATCGTAAAATACACGCGATTTTGCAAAAATCGCATGAATTCGTATGAGTTAGGCTGTACGATTTAGTCACCTCATAAAATATGAATGAACTGCAAACTGTGACATTACGATGCAAATCACTCCGACAGTCGTCATAACAGAACTAAGGTAATCATCGTCTTAGTTGGACAAGTTAAACTCTTCAGGATGCTGGACCGAGATTGTTGATAGATCAAGCTAGTCTCATGTAGCTGACGGCAGAAAGTCTGGACTTCATCGCAGCTTTCATTGGCCGAGGAGCACCCAAGAGGACATGCGCAGCCACCAATCAGCTCGTTTTAATCAGCGTCATGTTCAGGGGTGTAAAAATGTAGTCCCTAATTAGTTTACGAGCATAGAGGCAATACTAATCCCATTCAAATTGGGTTTGAGATCATGCAGTTATTGGTTCTGACTTTTTTTCCTGTAATGTACACACATGCATCCAAACTACGTGAACAAAGCACAGCTGAGGCACAAATCTTTTCAAGGAGCTGCAAGAAGGCATCCATCAACAATTTGAACATTATTTTTCCCTTCGAAGGAAGTTAAGCAGAAAGGAATGGAACAGAGTGAGAGAGGAGAGGAGGGAGTCCAGCGGGGCGTAATTCAAACAGGCGGCAGACAGGAAATGAGCGGACGGCTAGTTCCTGGGACGATGCTGCATCTCGATGCTACCAGGAAGAAGAAAGCGCAGTGGTGTCGCTAAGGTAACAGTCAGGTCATTGAAAGCGCCGCTTCCTTCTTTTTAAAAAACACGATATTTTTTTCACACTGCCTCCGCTATCTTGGTTCCCACATCCCCTCGAAAAGCTCATTTCAATAGCTCGGTTACAGAATAAAGTATGCATGCTACCGTCTGCGAGAGGCCTCCCGCTGGTGCGCCGGTTCCGTTCCAGACGCCAGTTCTGCCGTTCCGACCGTTTCATTCTAGAGCTGTTTTTGTGCACGAAAGTATAGCTTCGTCAATGGGAGGAAGTCGGGAATCATATGAATGCGAGATCAAACGGTTTGGGGCGGGAACGTAGACGTGATCTGATTAATGAAATCTCTGACTTGCTTTTTGACTGAAAGCAGAAACTTTGGTGGGCCTGGTGCACAGGGTCTGCTCAACATGCACCGCTGCGGAAAGCTGAGAAGTACAGATGTCTCGCGAGATTGCCATCAGTCTAATCAATATGTTTTTCTGTAAGCGCAGCAGACATCTAGGCTCAAATCTTGGGTGAGCACGCTGTATTTTCACAGTTTAGTCAGCCGCATCCAGCGACAAAGTTCAGCGTATTACGACAAGCTAATTATGACGATCCTTGTGCGGCTAAGGACGATTAAATCTCGCAAGGGTTCGGATGAATCGCACCGACTCTTTCTGAGCCGTGAGATGTTTGCGAGCTCTAACCGAAATGAGTGTGTAAGTGTAAATAACAGAAAGAGCTGAGATCCCTCCCTCTGACGTACACTTTATTTATAACCGTGCAAGATGGGGTTGACGGAATGTTTTACGTTATTTTCAACCTAATGTTTATATCCTGAAAGTGGAATAATCTCCCTTTCATAATGTTTACTTATATACATATACAAACACACACACACACACACACACACACACACACATACATACATACATACATATGAAAAAGTCCATTTGCAAAAACAGAATTTCTGTTTTTAACAATTCTCAAAAATCATATTTTTTTCATTGTGCATTCTAATTAATCTAGGCTAAAATAATAAAAATACACAAAAACATGACCTGTTTTTACAAATAAACTTTTCACACACACATATATATATATACATATATATATATATATATATATATATATATATATATATATATATATATATATATATATATATATATATATATATATATATATATGTATATGTATGTATATATATATATATATATATATATATATACATACATATATACACACATACATACATACACATACATACATATATATATATATATATATATATATATATATATATATATATATATATATATATATATATATATATACACACACACACACACACACGTGTTCTGTTATTATATCATGAATTCATGAATATATTATAGTAAATAAAACTATTGTATTATTATTATTATTACCACTACTATTACTACTACTAGTTAGTTAGGAGTTTTTTATATTTTTTTTCTGCACTGTTCTGAAATCTGTTCTTGTTTAGTCTCAGTACCTGCAGGTAATCCTGCTCCTCTGATCTCAGATCAGTTCTCGGTGCTCATCAGCACACATTCACACTGCAGGCTGTAATAACATGGGCATAAGTCACCAAGGGCCCCTATTATAAACAGGTGTCAGGGTAGCAATAAAAAATGACAACTTAATTCAGACCTGAGACGCTTTGTAAGAGTGGATTAACACATCGTCAGGGGCCATTTATTTTTATAGCATCTACATGTCTTCAGGGAGGTGTCTACAAACAGTCCTGTCTGAGAAAGCCACCTCAGTCTGTCTCTGAGCATGCGAGCTCGGCTTTGTGTGCTTAGTTAATGGAAATAATTAAGCTTGATGTGAAATTTTTCCCTTTTTAGTGAGCTTTTTTGATCAAAACGTTAATATAAATTGTTGAGTTATTTATAATGAATATTATTTGGAGTTTTGGGGCTTTTAGTAGTGCTTTTTTTTTTTTTGAGGTCATCTGTATGTTAACAAATCACTAAAATTTGATACCAATAAACATCTAGTTAGTATATATATTTAAAAGTTACAGACTTTATTTTCTGGAGAAAAAAAAAGTACAATTACAATTAATAAAAACAATTACAGTTACAATTAGTATGGCATTATTATTGTCATATTTATTAGTATGTGTGTGTGTTTGTAGTGTAGTGTTTAATAAGTATATTTTTGTTTTGCTAACTTTTTATGGTTTTAGTTTAAGTTTTGGTTAAAGACAATCATTCCTTTGCTCTATTTCAAAAGGCAATACAACAATAAAAGAAAGAAAATTGCACTTGCAATTAATTCATTCATGCATGCATTTATTTATTTATTTATTTATTTTAAAGTTCAATACTATGCATTTTCACTCAAGTCTTTTTTGTTTGTTTAAACCAATGACAAAAACTAAATAAACGCAAATAATTTTAGCGCAGTACATGTCTGTCATATACCGTCCTCCATCCCTAACACGATCAAATTAAGCCTGAACGTGTTTATTTGTAGAAGTTTATGGTTTTGTATCTGTGCCCTGCTCTGCATCTGTCTTTTATAAGGACATCAAATAGAAGCAGAGCAGCTGGAGTTGAGCAGCACCTGTTTCCTACACTTCCACTACACATACAGTTCACAGGCTTCAAAGAGCCACGGGAGCTGACCTCTGCTGAGAGCAACGGCGCTATCAAACACACACAGAAGTCACGGAGACGCACGTGACGTTCAGTGAGGAGCACACCTCCACAAGAGCACCGGTTCACTCAAGATTGCGTCTTCACGCGTCTCTGCTTCAGTGTCTCAGCAATGGACGTGAATGGGTGCCGTCAGAATGAGAGCCCAAACGGCTGAAAGAAACAATGACTCTTCCTCCAAAGAGTTGTCTCTCGCCTCAAAGTCCAGCTACTCTGCTTGATCGGAGCAGATTTCACCACCAATGCATCTTCCCTAATCCAGGTTTCCAAACAAAATCATTCCAGAGCCAGCCATTCATCAGTAGATATTGAGAAAAGGAGAAAGACAGACAGATAGAAGATCAGAAAGAAAGAAAAGAAAGTGTTTTTCAGGTTGCAGTATGAATGAAAAAAGTTTGTGAATTTTGAAAAATGTGGTCATTGCATGCATTTTGTCTGAAAACAATGAAAAATGATTGACAGTTTGGTCCACGTTGACTTCTGTATGCTTGTTAGCAACTGAAAAAAAACCTGTAGTTTTGTCTTTTGTCTTCTCTGGACGTTCACTGATGGACTCGTGATGTTTTTATCATCCGTTTGGGCTCTCGTTCTGACGGCACCCATTCACTGCAGAGCATCCATCACTGAGACACTGATGCAGAAACACATTTCTCCAAACCTGATGAAGAAACGAACTCATCTGCATCTTCAGCAAATGTCCATTTCTGAGAGAATAGTTCATTAAAAAAGTAGATTTTTTAGCTAATATTGACTGTTAGCAATAAAATGCATTTGGACTGATCCTAAAAAGTAAGGGGAAAATGTATAAATACTATTCAGCGAAACCATGCTACTTTAATAATATTATTTCATTTTGAACTTAAATAGCTTTTTTATTATTCAACACTTTGCAAATGCTAATGTAATAAAAATATAAGCCTTTTTGTTCAGTTTACATCCAAACACGCTGCAATTTGACATGTTATTTTGGTGAGATTTGAACACACGGTGTGCGATCGCCAAACTCTCTTTCCCTGAACATCCGAGGGAGGGGAGGCTGTGAACAGGTGTGATAAGACTCAAAACAAGCAGATCCAGGAAGAGGCTGATGTTCCCGAACAGCCACCTGCTGACAGAACAGATAGAGAGAGGCTCAAAACAACAGAGAGACGCTGCGAGGCAGAACACTGCGGCGTGTGTGTGTGTGCGTGTGTGTGTGTGCGTGTGTGTGTGTGTGTGTGTGTGTGTGTGTGTGTGTGTTTTCACAGGTTACTGTCATTCACACAGACTGTGTTTATCGTGTGCTTATCTAAAAGAGCAGAGCTGATTCCACGAAAACAGCCGAATTAAAGCGTTATCAAAGCTCTCCTGATGGATAACATGCTGATTCTTTAGCCTCTTCATTTAGATTATTTACAATATTACATGCCGTTTTTTTAGTGATTACCATGCATTATTGTGATTTTTCAGCACAACGCTGTATTCATAAACATGCTTTATTAGTTGTTTTCTTCCAGTTAAGAAATGACTGTTATAGACTAACATTGTCATGCTTCTACCTTTTTCCTTTTTCCACATGTTTTGAAGCCATTTTAGTTTTATAAGTTTTCCATTCTTTTTTTATTCAGGAAGTATCTTTAGCATCTCAAATTATCATATCACTAGTTTCTTAACATGCACATAGCTTATTTGTAATGTGGTAAAAAAAAAAAAAAAACTTTATTTTTCCTTTCTTCAACAAGTTACTCTGGATCTTTTTGCCAAATTACAAACTTTCCATATTGTAGTTATAAAGCTAAAATTGAACTATGACAGAGGTATTAGAACTGATGAAGGTGGTTTATGAGGACACCGTCAATGTCCCCAAAACTCAAAGGCTTAAAAGCATACTAAATGTTGTTTTTTGAAAATCTAAAACTGCCTGTAGTTTCCGGTGCAGGTTTAGTAATTCAGTCAAGAGCGTTGAGTAATGATGGTGGATAGCGGCCATTATTTGAAACACCGTATACTGGATGTATCTTCAAGCACTGTGACGTAAAACTAACCTATCCCATTGTCTGTTTGAATACTGGATTCTGATTGGCTGATTCCCCAGCATATGCAGAAACACCATTTAATGCACAGGTACTGTTCTGCTTTAATTGATGCGGTTATCCCACTATCCCACACACACACACACACACAGAGAGTGAGAGAGATGAGATTGCCCTGCACACACACACACACACACACACACAAACAAACTTGTCAATGATGCCTTGTCACAGTGTTTAATAAAATAGCCTAGAGATACTGGATCGCTACATTTTATTTCTCAGCAACAAGGAGGTAAACTCACTATTTTCAAAGTAACTAGAGACACACAGACGAGGTAACACACACACACACACACACACACACACACACACACACACACACAGACGGTTGTATCTCAATTGAGAATTAATTCAATTAAACTGTATAATTAATTCAGATAAATGTGATCTTACTGCACTATTTCATCTCCGTGTCTGATATGTAGTAGACAGAAGTTCAGCGCTAACTTGTTATTTACTTTATCATTTAAAAACTAGAAATATTTTAGTTACAAAACCCATCGATCTGCTTCAGAGGACGCGTGGTGACCCTTGAAGGAGTGTAGGTTAATTTTACGTCACAGTACTTGCGGATCATTTCCGGAGCTCAATGGTCACCGTCCACAAGCATTACCAAGCTTGGAAGAGCCGGATAAATAACTAAAAAAACCTCGCCGGTCTGCGAGTAAAATACGGGTCATTTATTCCTTAAGACATAACTGACAGGTTTTCTGAGGATAATTCTCTATTCAAGTGCTTGAATACTTTAAATTCTTTTAAATGTGCAAATGATAAACTTTCGTCACCTGTCCAGAGCGTCTTTTTAGGCCGGCCTCAGACAGAGGGGTTGAGATCGCCGGGCCCTCTCCTCAGCCATCGGCCCCTATAATCAACACCACCTTACACTGCACTAGAGATGGCCCTGGGTGTACTCATACAGTCTGTACAGTATAAAGACTCAAAATCACAAATACCTGTGTGTGTGTGTGTGTGTGTGTGTGTGTGTGTGTGTGTGAAGGGTCAGTGTGTTGTGAGTGACAGCAGGAAGGTGACGAGTCTGAATGAGCTGTAGTCTAACAGCTGAGACTCTTTATGAGGGTCTGGGTGGCCGGCCAATCACTGATAAACGTTAATGAGCACTGAGAGAAAACACATCCTGGTCGATCAGTCGCTCACATACTGCCTCCGTCTAATAAAACGCTTTTTTGAACATTTAGAAAACGCATGCATGCATAATTTTATTCGAGATTCAAACTGAACAAAACGTGCAGTTTGGAGAAAACGGTGACAGTAGAGCAGATCTTTACATAAAACAATGCAAATATTATCAGCAGTCTCTCTATTATTATGAGCAAGATGAGACTGAAATGATCCAAGCATAGAATGCAATGCAATCCAGTGCTGAATGAGAGATGAAGAAATAAAGAGATGAAGAAAGAGAGATGAAGAAATAACTCTCCTCAGAAAATGCGAGGTGTTTTGGAAGATAATTCAACAATGAAACGAAAGATCCCGATGATCTGTGATTTTTCTGATGAGAATCAACCCAGAGTTCATCTGGCGCTCATTCTGATGCGTCCTTTTAGAGTTGACACTTTTCTACAGTTACATTAAAAGAGCTTTTACTGGATAAAACTCTTTAAACTCAAGCAGGAGCTTTTGAGATGAACCGTTTCAGTCTGCTCTCGCTGTAGGATTTAGACCAAAACATTTAATGCAATGTAATATGTATACTGTATCCAACAGAAGTTGATTGGATCATCACCGGTTAGATAATATTATCTTCCCGCCCGCATGACCTCGATTATAATCAACAAAAGAAAAAATCATTTCCAATGCATTCAAATAAACTCTCTTTTTCTTTACAATAACATCCACTGATGAATTACGCACAACAGGAACAGATAACGAATCCGTTAAGAATGTAAACCGGCTCCATTCTGATTTGATGTTGATTTTACAGACTCCGTGTGATGGGTTTGGTTTCTCACAGACCGTTTGTGTCTTTAATGACGTCTTAACGACATCAAGATGTTTGTGTCGTGTGCAGCAGTAGCACAGCTCCAGTAGAGCTCCATAAACATTAGAACAAAAAAGAGTCAAATGTGCTTCATGGCGACCGCGGCTTGGTAGACGATTTAGGAAAGACCTGGTATGTGTGTGTGTGTGTGTGTGTGTGTGTGTGTGTGTGTGTGTGTGGAGAGAGTGTTGAAAGACTGTTTGTGTGATCAGTGTCTGTTTCAACCAACAAAATAGGTGGTTGGAAATCAATGTAGACACACACACACACACACACACACACACACACACACACTGCTGCACCTGATCTTCATTTTTCAATTTGTAGCCAATCTTTGTACAATTGGGCACCAAATGAAAAGGTAAACAGCGCAGATATCCATCTTGTTTACTTCAAAGCCGGCCCCGGGCCCCTCCTCACACTCCTCTCACTCACTTACAGTCATGGCTCAGTTCCTCTCGCCGCGTCCGCATTAGTCGTAATCAAGTGCTTGTTTGAAGCAGTTATCTTCTCACCGCCTGCAGAGCTCTGATGATGACAAGTGACGGAGCGTCCCGAGCCAAACACAAACTCACCTCCACATCACAGACCCAGACTTCAGTGTGCATGCGTCATTTGATTTATTCGCAACCTGTATCTGTTTTGTTAACTGTATTCCAGTCTGGGGATTTCTGTGCATTTGATATTTGCCTCCACAGTTCTCTTGGGAACACAGACATGCTTCCTATTCATTGGTGAAATGCATCACGGTTTCTACTAAAATACTCATCAGCACAACTGTTTTTAACACTTCTTATTACTATAATATTACAATGATTTCTGAAGGCTCGTGAGACGCTGAAGATTGGAGTAACGATGCTAAAAATTCAGCTGCGCTTCACAGAAATAAATTACAGTTTAACAGGCATGCACATAAAAAAACATGCTGTATATTGTGTATGATAAAACAATCAGTGGATATTAACTGCCTGAATGGCCTAAAAACACAATAGAATTGTTTTAATTCGGCATCTCTTGTGACTAAGCTGTGAGTGAATGAACTGCAAACTGAGACAAACTGAGGCAAAGCTACACATAAAACAGTGAGTAATAAAGCTTTAAAGCCAAAGCTGCCTTACAGTTGGACAAGGCTTTCTTTAACACACAAGCATCCATTTCATTTCCGTTATCATGCAACATGATCTCTGGATTGCTTTCCGTTAGTCTGTGTTGGCAGACAGCAGGTTTTTAAATGCATTTTATTCTAAAACAATATTGCGTTGCATCACATTACCAGATGTGTTTCCTCCTAAACACTGAAGGTGTTTAGCTGCATGTCGCTGGACCTCTCACATGATCATCTGTGCACTGCACCGTCATACAGTAATAATACAGGAGTGTTCTGGAGCAAAGCATAATATTCCTCAACTGCGGCTTCTGGTTTCTTACTTGAACCTTTAACCTGTGTGTGTGTGTGTGCGCGCTGGTTTTTGTTGTTTATGAGGACATGTGTTTAATGACATGGGTATGACAGAGGTATTGCAATTTGAAGGTGGTTTATGGAGACACTGACTATGTCCCCATAATTCAAAAGGCTTAAAAACATACTAAATTGTGTTTCGTTATGTTTTGGTTTTTTTTAAATATACAAATGTTTTCTGTAAGGAGTAAGTTTAGGTGTAGGGTTGATGTAGAACAATGGCACATACAGTTTTACTGCATAAAAACCTTTAAGCCTATGTGGTCCCCATAAACCACAAATACAATGTGTGTGTGTGTGTGTGTGTGTGTGTGTGGAACCTCCGGCATGTAAAGTAGCTGTGGAAGAAAGAGCTCATTGTGTTCTTACACGTCAGGCACACGTTTCCCATCTGACCGTTTGATTCAGGTGTCAAGAGCAGAGCGAACACACACTCTGTCTGCTCCAAGCTTCACTGACCTCGAGAAATATGGCAGAAATTAGGCCATAATAGTAGCCAAAGCCACTGAAATGCTATAGATGTAATCAAAATGTTCTTCTCGTACCTGATCACTTCACTAAGGAGGTATAATCAGATCTACACACAGTCTGAGTGTAACAATGAATGAATTGCGTGCATTGCAAGTCGTATTTAATGCACTAAACCTGTACTTTTGTAATGCACATCAGCAGTCTCACAGAAAATGTATTAATCACATTGCAAGCATGTTTAAGTCTTACTATTTTTAATGCACTGAAATAATGGCTTACGTAAAATTACATCAGCTCAAACGGTTTGGAAAGTTGAGTTTTGTGGGAAACAGTACTGTGCGCAGGGGTGTTGCATGAGACTATCCAGGTTTTTAATTCATATGTAAAATTCACACGATATGCACAGTCTATATCCATCATCTACGGCAGGAGGAGTGAGAATAGTATGCATGAAAAACTCTGGCTCTGGGGAACACGTGCTATGAATTAGAGCCGTGTATGACATATTTAGAAAGTAGTAGCACATTTGACACATTTCTCTTCTCGTTTCTCTCTGTGCACTTTGTCCACAGGCCAGACATCTATTGTCTTATTGTTGGACGTCTGGATAGGCTAGAGTTCAGTCCGCTGGTTTTCCTTCTCCGTCCATAGAAAGCAATTGATCTCAATCAACAGGCCATTATCTTCAGCGGGCAATTATCCACATTGTCACTTTTGCATTTGACCCCGCGACCCCAGCAGATCACCGGGGCCTGGAGAAACCTGAGCAGCCGCCTCTAACCTCCCCAGCTCGTGGAGGCCCCTGGGGGCCCTTTGCCAAACAGAAAAAAAATCCATTACTGAACCAACAACCAGACTGTGGCACACTGAGGTCTCCTGGGTAATGTGTGTAACAAGAACGCTGAGAGACGTCTCTCTACTAGTCCAGTCCTCGTGAAACACGTCTGAACTTCATCCTGAAAGCGGCTGACAGTACTTACATACGTGAGAGAAATAAACAGCCGTGTTTCTATTGGCCGCTCTGACGCTTTCTGAGTTGCTGCACATACAGCAAAGACAAACCCCAGATGAGACCTCTTTAAATGTTTTAATTGTTTCTTCAAGACGCAGCGAGATCAAATGGAGACTTTTCTCATGTTTTCTGCTGCTCGTAATTTGCTGAAAACAAGACAGTGGCCGTCTCAAATGTGTGTCCTCTGGAGAAGAGACTGGAGTTTCCAAAGTCCAGGAGATCAGGATGAACTCCAAAGACCAGAGGTTTTTAGCTGCCTGCATGCATTGGGAAAAAAGATAAATAAATGTATAAAATAAAAACCCTCACCCCCAAAAATAAATACTCTGAAGTCAACCTAATTAAATCAAGTAAATCGAATTAGCTTATTTGAAACTGAATTAATTAACAATTAACAAATTAAAATGGTCTCAAAGTGATTTTTATATGAACCCCAGAAAGAATTACAGTCATTCAGTTCCTTACAAAAGTATTCATACCCTTCCATTTTCCCCCATATTTTATGTTGCAGAATTATGTTTAAACTTTAAATATTTTCTTTCCATATCAACAATCTATACACCACAAAGCAAAACTAATTTGTGACAACTTATGAAAAAAATGTGTACTCTTTTTCTGTGACATGAAATTTGCGAATACTTGTAAATTTCTGAACTTGTGAAAACGTTCTCAAAACGCAGCATACTTTTAGTAATACTTTTAGAATTGGGAATTCTGAGAACTTTTTTTTTCAGCTCAAAATTAGACTTTATAACGCAGAAATTGTGAGTTTATGTCATACAATTTATTTATTTTTTTTTTTATTCAGTGGCGGAAACAGGCTTCCATAGTTGTTTGCTTTTAATCAAACAGTTTTTTCCCCAGATCATGCATCGGTCCCTTTGGTGTCATTTTCCTTTGAGAGGACGTTTGCGAGCTTGTCTTTGTCTCTCTCGACTGACGTGGACACAGATGCAGTGAAACGGTTCGATGATGTAGTTTGCTCACACGGCATTCGTTGTGTGTTTGTGCAGCTCGAGTCTGACGAGAGCTTCCACCTAAATGAGAAGCAGGGTTTTGTGTTGAATTACCTGAGCTCTGGCTTCCTGCTGCTTACACAGAACTTCCCCTGAAACAATCAGATCTGGAGCTCAGTCAAGTCAAGTCCTGCGAGCGGAGCCACGCCATCAACATCCATAAAACACAACGTCAACCCGCACGGCAACCAGAGAGAGTTTTGGCCCAAAAAGAGATATATTTTAAATATGCTTTACAGAGAAGCTCTGTAAAATATATTTTTGCAATAGAGAATATATATTTATGAATTTAAATTAATCAATTTAAGTCAACTGTCATTTAAGAAAAATATATATTTCAAAATGCATTTCAAGGGCATGAAAATACACATTTAGACTAAAGATTTTCTTTAAATGTAATTAATGTATGTAAATGTATTTTCTTGGATCGGAATATATAGAGGGGAAAAGAAAAAAAAATACATACATACATACATACATACACATACATACATACATACATACATATATATATACACACACATATTTATGGGTGTTTCTGCAACTACGGGCACTTTTAAGTCCCAACAGTGAAATATTAAGCTGTTTTTTTCACTATCCGGCGAGCGGTTCTAACCGTCAGGTAGAGTGTGTGTGTGTGTGTGTGTGTGTGTGTGTGTGTGTGTGTGTGTGTGCGCCACTCAGGATCCGTCACTCATCTGTTGCCTGGCTGCTAACTTCTCTGTAGCTTCCTTAGAGCAATGTAAACATATCATATGTAAGCATTTGTGTCGCCATGGCAATGACTAGCACATCTGAATTCAATCCGTTATCAGGCCCGCAGTGGAAAACATCTTGTGTAGTGCCAGTGCAATTCTCACACCCTACTCCTCACATATTCCTGCTTGTTCGGGACCCTTTGGGGTCACATTTTAATGCACAGGTACCCCTTTAGCTTTGTTTTTTGTCCCCCCATGCTGTCAACATGCCAACAAGAGATGCAGTTTAATGTAAGCAAAGAGCTCCATCACATTTTCAGATATCCTTTCAGATTTCTTCTGGATTACTCGTTATTCTCTCATTTATTACTCATGTGCAACAAAACCAAAAAACCTCCCGATTTCCCCGGAGCGGTCTGTTTCTCTACATTACAGGCTAAAGAGCATGCTGTGACTTCTCCTTGAACTGATCATAATGGTATTTTTGTGTTTTCTCTTTTTTGGTGGGGAAACATGTGCACTGAAAAAAGGGAAATACCTCGCAGGAGGAAAAATAGCACAAATATGAATGGCTGTCTTTAAACACCTCAATGGTCCATGGAACAAGACTTGGCAGCGCTGCGGTGTGTGAGTAATATCCTTCTGTAAGCAGCGCTTTCGTTTGGAGACTGGCAATAAATGGCTCTTGTGAGATGGAAGTGTGACAGCAGGTTCAGCCTGCCATCAACATTACACGCTCTTATGGAAATCACAAACAATGACTCTCTGCGTGCTGCATTTAGGAAGAAAAGTAAAATAGCTTTGCCATCTCACAAAACAAAAGTAAAAGGACATTTACTTGCAATTTAAAGAAATATTTTTAATTAACTTTTGCAACTAACATGTCAAAAATGCCCCTGATTCTTGCACGTGTCACAGCTAAACGCACATTTTAAAATGCATAGGTGCACATGTGATTTGTACAGGTAGAGCAGAAATTAATAGCATATTGAAATGTCTGGTTCTTCAGGGCAAGAATATACCATCCAAACTAATTTATGTACTTATTGCATTTTTAATATTTTTTGTATGTTAATTTATTTTCTTGGACAAAATGGCAAAAATGCAGAAAAAAAAACAAACAAAAAAAAAAAAAAATATATATATATATATATATATATATATATATATATATATATATATATATATATATATATATATATATATATATAAATAATGTACACATATATACATACAGACACACACACACACACACACACACACACACACACACATATCCCACATCCGTAACACACTCAATCCAAACTATGTATCAAAATATTTTTGTCCCAGTAAGTCATACTTTTGTTTGGAATATCATTAGGGTGAGTACATGACTTATGTCACTTATGAATGACTTATCATTTCTGGATCATAAACCATTTCTATAAAAGACTGATGCAGACAAACTGAATTCTCCTGAAACTCAAAACCAGTTCTCCGACTGAATCTCTGAATCTCGGGGTTCTCTTCATCACTAAGAGTGTCTGTGTGATCTGCAGGGGGGCTCGTATAATCCCCGTACTTCCTCTTTTAATCCTCTTCCTCTCGCCATCGCCCTGCTGGAGAAATTGTTCTTGAGAAAAGCGTCTTCCTCATTTCCCTCTTCTCCCACAGCTCTGAGAGATGTTCCTCAGAAAGCGCCCGGGGCGCAGCAGCTCTCGTGTGGGAGAGATCCAGAGGTCAGAGAATACACCTAACTCAAGGCAGAAGACGCAAACAGAAAGCAGAGCCGAGGCAGGGTCTACTGAGGGTCAGGACATCGGGCGAGAGACCTGAGCAGCATTCCTGGCCACCGAGCCGCTGAGAAAGGCCGCTGGCATTCGTGTGTTTCTCATTTTGACTGCACAGGTCATCCTCAGAAGACATTCCTCAGCATCTTCTCCTTGCATGAAAAAGCAAGCAAGTGTAAATGTCCTTCAAACGGACAACAACGAGTCGATCTTAGGAAAGAAATGTTTTATTTTCACGTCCACCAGACAAATGTTTTACTCTTAGTAATGTATGGATGCCCCAAGATATTAAAACATACATGCATGCATACACACACACACACACACACTTGTTTGTTCAGTCATATGTTTTTATGCATGCATTCATTCATACGTACATGTGTGTGTGTGGGTGTGTGTGTGTGTGTGTGTGTGTGTGTGTGTTTTAATATGCTAGGGCATCCATATAGTGTATAAAGTTTGGTGTATGTACTTTTGAACTCGAAATACAATTTTTTTATTGCCCTTTACATTTTAAAATGTATATTTAGCATATATTTAAAGATCGTTTTTAATTGTTATGTGATGTTTCACACTGACATGCTCCTTTCATTGTTGTAACTCAACAACTTGTGTATCGGTGTCACAGTTAAGTCTAAAAACTCAACAATATTTCGGACTTATTTAAATAAGAATTTACCGAGTCGATCTAGATGAACTTGTTGACCTCGCTGACTGAGAGTGGATTAGCGCTGAAAGGTGATTTTTGCACGATGCAAGCAAGACGTGGTATGGTTTTATTAAGAGCGTGTTGGTTATGGTCGTATGCTAGGACTCTGCTAGCTTATATAAGGGGCTTGAGCTGCTAGATCGGCTGATACGGTGCGAGTAATTTCTAGTCGGATGAAATGTAGCCGTCCATGACGCTGCGTGACCTTAAACCTCCACCACATTTAAAAACGTGAACAAGTATGCACGATGTTTCCAATGATAGCGGAGCAGTAGTAGGTCAAAAGTTGATTTGTCTTGAAGATCTTTCTGCGACCGCAGTGATGTTTATTAATCCAAGCAAGCAAGACGTTTAGCATTTTATTCAAAGAAATCAGCGACTCGAGGACTCTGCCAGCTTGCGGCGGTTGAGCGGCGAGGTTGCCTGATATGGCATAAGTAATTTCCACTCGGATGGAACTCAGCCATCCATAACGCACGACCTTAAACCTTGCACCGAATAGGAAAAAAAAAAAAACTTGGTTTGGCTCCAGTTCTGACTGGATCCTGTCTGCATTTCCAATAAAGTGGATTTGTCGCTGGGCGGAATGCCTTAGCGGCGGAGTCCGAGCTGCTCTCCGGCTGATAAATAGCCTTTGTGAGGGGAGGCGAACGACAGGAAGAGTAAATTTTAGCCAGGAAGGCAAAAAGAGAGGAGAGGAGCAAGCATAGACAGATGAGGGGGAGTTACGTTATATAGCTGTGCGATGAAAGCGCAAGATAGCAAGAATTAGACTTCTGACTTAAAATACGCTATTCGTGGACATTTTCAGTTGAGCTCCAGAGACTTCTGCACCCTTCTGGGTAACTGCTTTCCATATGAAGTTTTCACTAATGCCAGCTGTGTGTGTGTGTGTGTGTGTGTGTGTGTGTGTGTGTGTGTGTGTGTGTGTGTTGCAGTCACATCATAAAGACGGTTTCAAGCGTCACATTCGTTCTGTGAGTGCTTTCTAAGATGGTGGTGACATTTAACATATCTCCTAAGGTCCCCTGTGCTCACTGGCCACTCAACAGAATCAATTTCCTGTCATTGTTTCGACTTAGGAATGCATTTCCCAAACTGAGACACTCCACAGAAATCAGAGTGAATGACATGATGCAAAAAAAAAAAAAAAAATAATAATAAATGACAATACATTACGCGGTTCCCATCCATTAGCATTTTGGCCTAAGCCCAAGCATTTTGTAAAGATTCAAACTTTACTAATCTCACAGTTCATCAATATCTAATGTAAATATGCATCAAGTGTGCTTATTAATAGTTAGTGTATAGATAGTAGTGGGAATAATTTTGGAGCTCCGGGAAATATCATTTAAGACTTCAGATTTCATTCACTAGTTGTAGAAAATCGTGGCCATCATGCATCCCTTGGTTCTCTTATTTTAGAGGGCGTTTACACAACACCTTTTTTCACCTATGCATTATATTTCACAACAAATGTTTCTGAAAACTATTGTAGGTTTTTTCAAAACCGTTTCATCGCCAACTACTGGCCTTATGTGCACAATACACAGTTGTTAGTAGTTCACAAAAAGACCTTTCAGTTTTTAGTACATCATTGTCACGTAAACGTACCCAAACAAGGGAAAACTCTCAATAAACCACGGCCACAAATTTAGTAAAATGCGCCAACAAATGATTAAATTGTGGCTACAAATGAAGACGTCAAGGGAATAAGTTCTTAAATTTTGTCCACGATATACAAATCTCTTTTCTGCATGCGTGGAGCTCCGTAGAAATGATTGACGACACCGCTTTCATTTTTAGGTGATCCGTTCCTTTAAAAGGGCTCACAATGGAACGATTTCAAACACTGAAAACCCTCTACAAACTTTTATCATGCAACCTGCGTCAGAGCGCAGGCCTCATCAATCAGAGGTTATGAGTCTGTGCCGCTCCGGCGCTCGTGTGCGTTAATGGACGAATGTCTTGGAGAGGGGATGTTGTGTTGGTGTTGTGAGGAGCGGGATGGGGGTGTATCTCATGCTAACTGAGTTAACTGATAGCCTCAGGGGATGGTGGGGGGGTGGACGCTGACCTCTACCAACGTCCCTCCCGGGACCAGTGTGAGGAGAGACAAACATTCCAGAGCAACTCGCCGGCCAGCAGAGACCCCCTGAGAGAACCAGAGGGACAGAGAGAGAGGAAGAACGGGGAAGAGCAGGAAGGGAAGAAAAATGGACGCAGACGCTTGCGCTCTACTTCTTCTGCACAAATGCACACATATGCAAAGCTTGCACAACACGAACGCTCCCTGCTCAACATTTCTGTAATTAATTATGGCATAATTCTTAACCGGGGGTGGGGGTATCTCTGTCGTTCTGTTACGGTGGACTGCCGTGGTGGTCCTCGGGCCCGGGACCTCAGATGTAGCTCTAGAGGGGCCCTCGCCCTCTAACACCACTGTTCTTTCCCAGAGGAAGAATCCCTCATGTGTTCACCCCTTCTGCCTGGCCTCTTACTAGATTTCCAGCCTGCCTTAAGATTACCCTGCAGAGCAGTTGAGAAGTCGTCATTTCTGAAGCTTGGGTAAATCATAAATCGCTTTCTCTCCGTCTTTGCAATGCGTTCCCTTTCTCGTGAGTAACCCAACTAAATTGTGTTGTTAATTAGAAAAATCACTGCTGTCCTGCAGTGCAAAATAGTAACACATTCATAACACGAGCCAGACACACACACACACACACACACACACACACACACACACACACACATATATACTGAATGCATTCATTACTTAACCGGGAAAAAAAAGAAAGAGGTCCTAAGATCGAGCCCTGCAGAACACCTCAATAAATGTATTTTGTTTTGGCAATTAAAACGAACCAATTTGGCAAATTCACTGAAAGCCCTTCTATAGTTTCTATTCCATTAAAGGGGAACTTATTATCAGCTGTATCAAAGCCTGCACTTAAATCAAGAAACACTAATAAAGTAGCGCTCAGTTTCAAAACACAATTCAGTGCTGCTTCCGTTTAAATTGGAAACTAAGTTACTGATGATTCAAAACTAAACAAAACTAACCATTTGATCAGCCTGGTCTGGTCAGTAATGTCTTAGAAAACCCAAATGTAGCTCTTTATTCTTTTCACACAGTAGATACATTTACCACTTTCTCATGTTGCATCTTTTTTGCCTCCAGGCTACAGGAAATAGTCAAATATAGTTCGTGTGTCCAAAATACTACATTTCCTAGGAGTCCTCATTCTTGTCAGTATATTTAAAGATTGCCAAAAGCAGGCCACTTAGCATCATCAGTTGATAAACGCGGAGCTGTGTTATATTTTCACCACTAAGTTAGCTAAATAAAGCAAGAGAGGAACAGTCAAAAACGGAGCAGAAAAGGCATACTTGGCATTCCACAAACACCCCACAAAAGCTGTGCTTGTTTTAAACCCTGTCCTCCTCTTCAAATCCCCTGCCACGGTTTCCAGAGTCTCTGTGGCATCGTTTGTCTTTATACGGTCACAACAAACACATGCGCTCATAAGTAGAAAACCAGACTTTTTTTTGTCCTTTCTTGGTACCGTCTTTGCTAGTACATCTTGCAGTGTTGAATGGGTGTAAACATATGGGATGGCTATTCCTGTCCGCTCAGAACAACAGAGACATTTTTCAAACTGAAATTCATGCTTGGATTTCTTTCTCTCAGGACTCTCCTCCATCATTCTAGCAACTCACAGAGAGATGCTTCCTCCTTTACTGTCATTTCACATTAACGGTGGATCTTTCCTGCCGTCGGCCTGTGGCTTCGTGTTAAATTACAGCCTGCTGTACAGAGAGGGGCACTGCACTACGACTTTATGACGTTATTATGCATGCCTGTGTTTGACACTCGAAAATTTATGGTAAACCTGTGAAACCGTTAACGCGCTGCCACTAGACAGATAAATCAGAGAGGATCAGTTAGAAGGATCATTTGTTTCTTCATAATGAAGTCATTTTGATTTATCAAGGTATAGTTCGAGATGGTTTAGAATAGCAGTAGGGAAGCAATGGGTCCCTTTCACTTTCGTAGGGGAAAAGTATATTGTGACATAAAAACAGGATTTGACTTCTTCTCAATAAAGCATCAGTGTTTCCTATTACGTCCACAATAATTGTGTATTGTGGGTGGCAATCTAGCCTTAATATGTTTTGAGTGTGCTTTTACATTTATATCAATTTTCCAAGTACACTTTATGTTGGAAGTATACTAAGATCAATGCATTATCATTAATTGAGACTGAATCCTCTTTGGCTCAAAGTATAACTCTAAGTGTAAACACATCTGTGAGTGTAAGACTAGTACATTTTATTCTAAGTATTTATGCAGTTAAAAGAGTAAGCAAAACTACAAGCCAAGTATGCTTAGAATACGTTTCTTAAATATCCCTATCAGACGATGAAGTATATGTAAGCCTGATATGAGCTTTTCAGTATATGCAGAGATAAATGTGCTTTTTTTTTTAGCAACACTGTAATTTGACGGTCCCTTATGAACATTCGGTTCACAGGAAGTAACTTTGCACCTAGATTTGTAACTTTCATTAGAGTAGATTATCTGATTATTATCTGCTAACTCTTTTATTGAGATGATTTACCAGCAGATATTCTACTGATTATAGACAGCTTTTCAAGAACATGTCAACTTATACTAACCCTACCAGTCTACTAATACTCTACTAGCACCCGATGTAGACGTTAACTTTGACAACAGAATCTTCATAAAGGTACCATCAATATAAAGTTATTGTATCTATAAGATAATATTTAGTTTTATTACATTTGCATTAATAAAACTGAAAAAGAAATTACATACACACATACACAACTGCAAGATGCCACTTTTTATAGTTTTGTTAACACTTCATATAAAGGGTATTTCTAATAGAGCGTCTGAGACGGTAAATCTGACATTCACAATATCCTTTTTCTTTCTTTCTGCTATTGGAGCTAATAAGAATGCAAAAATATCCATTTTTAAATGTAATAAAAACCTCTACGACAAATTCGGCTTCTGAAACCCCTGAAATGTAAAATGTTCCAATCACACCCTGAACACGGCTGTCTGCAGAAGTCATGATGCAAGGCTACTCCACAGCAAAGCTTCATGCAGGTCAAGGGTTAGTTCAAGAATATGAGCGAGAGTAATAGTGCCTATTAATAAAATGATTTGATTAGCCTTAGCAAAATTATTTCAGAACCCATCGCCAGGGCTACTTTGTAATATGCGATCTTATCAGGGCCTCTCAGACGCCTTTAGAGACCACGTCATGGTTTTCCTTCCAAAACCTCACATTTTCCCACCTCCCCTCGAGTCACGGCTCAAGAATGACAGCATCCAAACTGTGTGTGGGGATTTTGTGTGGGCAATAGATATACATTTCAACTATCATCGTGGACTAAAAATAATCGCGCTGGCCCCACACCTTCAGCCCTCATTAATGGGGTGCTGTTAAAAATCACAAAATTTGGCGTATCTGCAGCCTTTTCTGTCCCAAGAGAATGTCATTAGCGGGTCTGGGAAACTAGACAGACACTGGCCGGCCAGACAGAAATACACACCATGAGAATGAGAAAGCGGGCATATTTTTCTCTTTTCCCCCAATCTTTTTCATTTTAATGGCCCGATGACTGACGCGGCCAGCGAGCGGAGAGCTGACCCCGCATGGCCGCTGACAGACGAGATAACTCATTCACTCAGTGGGCAGCACGGCATGGCAGCGACGCATCTCCACGCATTCTCAGGAATATGCATGAGAGAGCCGTCTGTCCTCAGGACTCAGCAAACATTGATCTCAGTCGAGGGTTTTCAGTGGTTTGTCCTTTGGGCCCGAGACACGCTTCGACATTTCCCATTCTTGACAGATAACGGTCACCCGTGAGACTCATTGACTTTCACCCAATTCCTTTCCAGACTCTCCAGCTGACATGAAAGGTTGATTATTCACTTTTTTTTTTTTTTCTAAGAAATGTAGTCACTAAGACCCAGACTTGAACTTCACTGCACGTCCAGTCAAAGATTTCTAGTTGGCGGAGCGAGCCAGCTGCATAGACGGCGTTTTGTATGTTCGGTTGACGCAAAAATGGGAATTTTCTGAAAATTTGCACGCCTACCGAGATGTAAGCTGTTTGTTTGTTCATCAGTTTTGGGAGAAATGAATGATTGCATCACATGCTCAGCAACGGATGCTCTGTAGTGAATGGGTGCCGTCAGGATGGTGTGGATTATAGTGATGTTTTTATCGACTGTTCAGCATCCGATGAGTTGGTAGATATGTAGGTGTAAAAGTAGGTGTTGTTTTGCAGCATCTGTTGGGAAGGTGTGTGACTGAAAGATAAAACTGAGAAGAGCTTGTAAAAGCCCACTGAATGTAAAGCTCCTCTGATGATTGATGACTGATAGAGATCTTCTCGCTGCGTGCCGCTCCTGAAACCACTTCGCTGGCTTTCACACCGAGACGCTCTCAGATCTGTTGGCACTGGGGATATTTTTGGAAGCCCTTTCCTGTGCTTTATGACCCCATTAGCATCCATGCTTTGTCATCAGATCAGTAAATACTGCTGTAAATGGGACTTAGAGTGTTTTCACCGAAGCTGCGTTTGTCTGTTTATTAATTAGCTGTTTTGGATCATCATCAGTGCTTATACAAACACATTTAGCTGCTAAAAGGCCGTAGATCAGCAGAGGTGTGAAGAGCAGTCAGGCACGACTTTCAGCTGATAATCATTAGTTCAGATAACAGACAGGAGGTGCTTCAGGTTAATGACTGGAAGAAGAGAAGGTGAACAGAAGGTTCAAAAGAGATATGAACAAATTAACTTCAGTGAAACCTCTATCATTCTGAGCACGTGATTTGATATGAAGTCAGACTCGTTCTTAAACAGCTGAAAACACTCAAATAAGATTCATTTGTTTCAATAGATCTACCGATAAAATACAATTTGAAAAACCTTTATCTTTCTTTTTCAAAATAAAAAAAGGTAATAAATAAAATTCATGCATCAGTTTCATTCATCTACTTTTTAGTATATAAAATAGATTAGATATCTATAATAATCCAAACAATTTTAATACATTTTTAAAATAGATTACTTATTGAAAGGACCATAATGACAGATAACAGAATCCTTATTCTATTCTGCAGAAATACATTCAGGTCTATTTTAAGCAGCTGTGTTGAATTGCATGCCGTTTTGCTTCTACACATTAAAGATGTCAACATTGTGTGTGTGTGTGTGTGTGTGTGTGTGTGTGGCTGAAAAGATGACTGGACAGATTTATGACCGTGTTATAATCAGCAACCAAATGTTTACAAACACACTGGTGCGCACACACACACACTCACACACACACACACACACACACACACATCAATCAACAGCAGTGGTGAATGAATAATATTTGACTTCATGTGCTGAAATAATATCATCATTTGATTGTGTGTAAAAACAAAAAACTGACAGCATTAAACCATATTAAAGTCCAATCAAAGTTGTCTTCCTCTGCTAACCACACAGATATGAACATGTTTCTGTTTGAATGATGAAGGATGTATATGTCTGTGGACAGCTGAGGCTTCAGACTGCCTGATTTCTCCGTCTACTGCCATAAACCCTCGTTATTCATGTAAAGAGCCGAGCTCACTTCTAGAAACATGCCGTCTGTGTCTGGCTGTGAGCCGATGGAGGCGTCACACAAATGAGATGCAAATAAAAAGACAGTTAATAGACTTCTGTTGTAAATAAATGCTGATATTTGGAACTTTCTATTCTTCTGGAAATCCTGAAAATATTCGTGAGCACGACCGTTCT
This sequence comes from Puntigrus tetrazona, assembly GCF_018831695.1. Classification (NCBI taxonomy): domain Eukaryota; kingdom Metazoa; phylum Chordata; class Actinopteri; order Cypriniformes; family Cyprinidae; genus Puntigrus; species Puntigrus tetrazona. The sequence goes on from NC_056700.1 coordinate 4,736,583, forward strand.
CAATGTTGCTAATGATCAGAAATGCAGAAAATCAGTACATTTGAATGATTTCTGAAGATGCTTTGATCACAGGAATAGATTACAGTTTAGCAGACATTCACACTAAAAATATAGATATTTTTTTATTGTAATAGTAATCATAGCTATATACAAATGTTTTAATAAATGCAGTCTGGATGAGCGTCATTTAATCAGCCTTTTAATTCTCACATAAAAAAAAACCCTGAGGTTAATATTGTTGTTGGAGTAAATCAAATGTAAAAATTGATTAATATTTTTTCTCATGACCTGCTGGTGACATATTGCTTTTATTAAGGTCCTGTCTTATGATTTCCTAACCAGCGACGTTCTCTCTTTTATTCCTGATAAATCACCAGGAGCAGCGTGAGAAAAGGTGTCAAACGTGACTCTAATAACGGAGGAATTTATTTTCAGGACTATTCTGGTTTGAATCTCGCCAATTGATTTAATTATCTGCAAATCTCTCCAGATGACCTTTGTAATCTGTTTCAGGATTTTTTCCAGCAATGCAAAAATTAAAGTTTAACTTTAAATAGTGGCAAGTAATGCCGTTGACCTCGAGGGTTAAATCCGGGGCTTTGGAGGCGCTTTCATCCGCCAGAGTTCCCCGGTCCTGCCTGTGCTCGGGTTACATGAACACAAACCCACAGACCACCGCGAGGAAATGAGTTCATATCACTAAATTAAGCCGGGATTTGGGTCTAAGCGGGCATCTTTGTAAACACCCGACAGATGAGAGCCACGGCCGATCCCACTGTACCACCAAAGTGAAAACTCCTCAACGACGCGGAGAAATGCGATATATATACACTGTAGAAGAGAATCAGCCCGTGCGGTAGCGTCCCTGATTTCAACATCTGTCAAGATATGCAAGAAAATGCGCTTTTAATCAGATCGATTATTAATTCCAGATGAAAAAGCAGTGAAATCGCACCGATCGGTGGCTAATTGCTCTTCTACATAATACCTCAAATGTTTTTACATAATCTCTGATTGTGTTTACACTGACATCAGTCAGGATTAGAGATGAGAGCTGTCCGCCAGTGCCAAGACAAATATACAAGTGATGCATGAGGCCAGAGAGCCTTACCCGTCTTTACGTTAGGCGCTTTCACTCAGAAACCATCGAGAGACTGCTTAAACGCCGGGCCGTGAGCTTCACTATAAAGCAGGCATCTGCTGTGGTGCTTGAAGTGTTCTGAGAAAGGTGATTAAAACTGTGGAGATGATCATAATCAAGGCAAACCTGATCTGAAAGCAAGCGAACAAAAGCATCTATTAGTCGCTACACTGACCTGAATTATTAATAGAATTAAAAGACATTATTTTAATAACATTGATGCTACCGTTGTTGCACAAAGATCTCATAATGTGTTTAAAAAGAGATGATAAATGGTTAAAAAAAAAGAAAACTGCACATGCATGTCGTCTGTGGATGCCTTGTTCATCAAAGCTCTATTTATTTGATTAAACATGCAATAAAAACAGTAAAATTGCGATATATTCGAGTTATTTTTATATTTGAATATATAGTAAGTCATTTATTTATTTCTGTGAAGCGCAGCTGAATTTTCGACAGCATTACTCCAGTCTTCAGTGTCATATGATCCTTCAGAAATCATTTTAATTTCACGAGTTCGCACTTACGTATAATTAATCATAGTGCTACGCAGTAAAAAGTAAAGCGTGTTTGGCGAGCTGTCAGGAGAGGGCTCGGAACTAGGTGGACTACCGAGTCCAGAGTTTTTCCTCTTGTCCGTGAAAGGACAGGACTCGTGTCGACCCGATCCTGAGTGCCCCCGAGAGGATAGTAGAACTAGGAGGAATGGAGATTGGGGTGGTGGAGGATGCTCGGAAACGAGATATCGAGGTAAGAAGCTTCTGTGCGAATTTATAGTAGGCTTCTCTTGCTCTGGTTGGATAATTGCGTGATTAGGAAGCGAGAAGCCAGCGCGTTAATTATCAGTCGTGCTCCTCCCCGAAATTTGTTTATAGCTAAACATCATTTCACGAGTTCGCACTTACGTATAATTAATCATAGTAACGGTAAAAAAGTAAAGCGTGTTTGGCGAGCTGTCAGGAGAGGAGCTCGGAACTGGGTGGACTACCGAGTCAGAGTTTTTCCTCTTGTCCGTGGCGGACGGGACTCGATGTCCGACCCGATCCTGAGTGCCCCCCAAAAAGCCAATTAAGACAGCAGCCGAAAACACGTGTAAGCGGCCCCCAAAAAGCTACTGGCTTAGCTAGAAAGGAGGAAGAGCATGGATATGTTAGTTGAAATTGGAATGGTATTAGGATGATATTATGTAGGTGTAGGAGAGTGGGCATGAAAATGTTGTGAGCGTCTCTAGCGGGAGTGGTCCACGGCGGTGGGTGCAGTACTCCGGCTGAGCGCGGTCCACTGTATTAGCAGCATGTGTGAACGACCGTCACGCTGGCGAGGAGCTGTCCACGGCGGTGGGTGCAAAGCTCCGGCTTTGTGGTCTGCTGCTAAAGGCAGTGAGTGCAGTGGCGTCTCTTACAGGAGCGGTCCACGGCGGTGGGTGCAGGGCTCCGGCTTGAGCGGTCCACTGTAACAGCAGCATATGTGAACGACCGTCTCTGGCAGGAGCTGTCCACGGCGGTGGGTGCAGAGCTCCGGCTTTTATGTCTGCTGCTAAAAGCAGTGGGTGCATGTGAGCGTCTCTTGCGGGGCGGTCCACGGCGGTGGGTGCAGTGCTCTTAGAGCGGTCCACTGTAATGGCAGCATGTGTGAACGACCGTCTCTGGCGGAGCTGTCCACGGCGGTGGGTGCAGAGCTCCGGCTTTTGCGGTCTGCTGCTAAAGCAGTGGAGTGCGAATGTGGCGTCTCTAGCGGGAGCGGTCCACGGCGGTGGGTGCAATGCTCCAGCTTAGGCGGTCCACTGTAATAGCAGCATGTGAACGACCGTCGCTGGCGGAGCTGTCCACGGCGGTGGGTGCAAAGCTCCGACTTTTGCGGTCTGCTGCTAGAAGCAGTGGGTGCGAGTGGCGTCTCTAGCGGGAGCGGTCCACGGCGGTGGGTGCAATGCTCCGGCTTAGAGCAGTCCACTGTAATAGCAGCATGTGTGAACGACCGTCGCTGGCGGGAGCTGTCCACGGCGGTGGGTGCAAAGCTCCGGCTTTTTGCGGTCTGCTGCTAGAAGCAGTGGAGTGCGAGTGTCGCGTCTCTGGCGGAGCGGTCCACGGCGGTGGGTGCAATGCTCCTGCCTGTGTTGGCCACTGCGGTGGCAAGTTTTGTATACCATCATCTCACGGCGGAGTGGTCCACGGCGGTGGGTGCAATGCTCCTGCCTGTGTTGGCCACTGCGGTGGCGGGTTTTGTATACCATCATCTCTGGCGGGAGCGGTCCACGGCGGTGGGTGCAATGCTCCTGCCTGTGTTGGCCACTGCGGTGGCAGGTTTTGTATAATGTCATTTACAGTGGAAGCGGTCCACAGCGGTGGGTGCAATGCTCCTGCCTGTGTTGGCCACTGCGGTGGCGGGTTTGTATATTGTCGCAGTACAGCGGGGCGGTCCACGGCGGTGGGTGCAATGCTCCTACCTGTGTTGCCACCGCGGTGGCGGGTTTGTATATTGTCGATCACGGCGGGAAGCGGTCCACGGCCAGTGGGTGCAATGCTCCTGCCTGTGTTGGCCACAGCGGTGGCGGGTTTGTATGTTGTCATGTACAGCGGGAGCGGTCCACGGCGGTGGGTGCAATGCTCCTGCTTGCAGTCTGCTGCTGAAGGCAGTGGGTGCGTGTGAGCGTCTCTAGCGGGAGTGGTCCACGGTGGGTGCAGTACTCCGGCTAGAGCAGTCCACTGTAATAACAGCATGTGTGAGCGACCGTCGCTGGCGGGGAGCTGTCCACGGCGGTGGGTGCAAAGCTCCGGCTTTGCGGTCTGCTGCTAAAAGCAGTGGAGTGCGAGTGTGCGTCTCTGGCGGGGCGGTCCACGGCGGTGGGTGCAGGCTCGGCTTAGAGCAGTCCACTGTAATAGCAGCATGTGTGAACGACCGTCGCTGGCGGGAGCTGTCCACGGCGGTGGGTGCAAAGCTCCGACTTTTGCGGTCTGCTGCTAGAAGCAGTGGAGTGCGAGTGTGCGTCTCTAGCGGGGAGCGGTCCACGGCGGTGGAGTGCAGGGCTCCGGCTTAGAGAGCAGTCCACTGTAATAGCAGCTTGTGTGAATGACCGTCTCTGGCGGAGCTGCCCACGGCGGTGGGTGCAGAGCTCCCGGCTGCGGTCTGCTGCTAGAAGCAGTGGGTGCAAGTGTGCGTCTCTGGCGGGAGTGGACCACGGCGGTGGAGTGCAATGCTCCTGCCTGCGTTGGCCACTCGCGGTAGCAAGTTTGTATACCGTCATCTCGGCGGGAGCGGTCCACGGCGGTGGGTGCAATGCTCCTGCCTGTGTTGGCCACTGCGGTGGCGGGTTTGTATACCATCATCTCTGGCGGGGAGCCGGTCCACAGCGGTGGGTGCAATGCTCCTGCCTGTGTTGGCCACTGCGGTGGCGGAGTTTTGTATGCCGTCATCTACGGCGGGAGGCGGTCCACGGCGGTGGGTGCAATGCTCCTGCCTGTGTTGGCCACTGCGGTGGCAGGTTTTGTATACCGTCATCTACAGCGGGAGCGGTCCACGGCGGTGGGTGCAATGCTCCTGCCTGTGTTGGCCACTGTGGTGGCAGGTTTTGTGTGCTATTGTGTGCGGAGGGAGCGGTCCACAGCGGTGGGTGCAATGCTCCTGCCTGTGTTGGCCACTGCGGTGGCAGGTTTGTATACCATGATCTACAGCGGGAGGCGGTCCACGACAGTGGGTGCAATGCTCCAGCCTGTGTTGGCCACTGCGGTGGCAGGTTTTATATACTGTCGTGAACAGCGGGAGCGGTCCATGGCGGTGGGTGCAGTACTCTGCTTAGAGTGGTCCGCTGTTAAGGCGGTGGGAGTGTATTAGCATCTGGCGGGAGGCGGTCCACGGCGGTGGTGCAGTGCTCCTGCTTGTGTTGGCCACTGCGGTGCAGGTTTTGTATAAGGTCATCTCACAGCGGGAGTGGTCCATGGCGGTGGAGTGCGATGCTCCTGCTTGAGCTGGCCACTGCAGTGGCGAATTTTGTATATGGTCGTTTGCTGCGGGAGCGGTCCACGGTGGATGCGATGCTCCTGCTTGCATTGCCACTCCTGTGGCAGATTTTGTATCTGACGTCTATAGCGGGAGTGGTCCATGGCGGTGGGTGCGATGCTCCTGCTTGAGCTGGCCACTGCAGTGCAGCGAATTTGTATATGGTCGTTTTGCTGCGGGAGGCGGTCCACGGCGGTGGATGCGATGCTCCTGCTTGGCATTGCCACTCCTGTGGCAGATTTTGTATCTGACGTCTATAGCGGAGCTGACCAGGGCGGTGGGTGCAATGTTCCTGCTTGGTATGTCCACTGTGGTGGCAGATTTTGAATATGGCTGTTTATAGCGGAGCCGTCCAGGCGGTGGGTGCGATGTTCCTGCTTGGTGTGGCCGCTGCGGTGGCGGATTTTGTATTTGGTCGTTATACAGCGAGAGCTGGCACGTTGTAGAAGGAGTGATGCCGTGCCTTGGGTGATCCTGCTCACGGGGTGGTAGGTTTGAGTTCTGTTGGGACTGGTTAGGGTCTGGAGGGCTTTTTGATGAGTGATTGGTCTGAGCAGATGTAGCTTTTGTATGCGTTAGAGAAGACCAGCGGCCGAGGGTTTGGATTTGCTGTTGGAAGAGACCTTTCTCTGCTGCAGTGGTGGCTGCCCCTATTCTGAAGGAATGTGTGGAGAAATTTTTTTTTTTTTTTTTTTTTTTTTGAGAAAAGGAGATGAAAGAAGTGATGGATAGCAGGGAAAAATCAGGGAATTGGAGGTTATACCTTGCCTGGAAAGATTTAAAAGCATTTCCAAGCGGTCAGGTAAGATGCAGGGTTCTGTGAGAAACTGCTTGTAGGATTGAGTCGAGGAGGCTTGAGGAGGGACCTTAAAGGATGGTTCGCTGGAATATTAGTTGTGAAAGAGAAGCACCTGGGTTGCATAGGGTTCCGCTTCTGGTGCCAGCATCCTGGATTTCTGCAAGGATCTGTGCTTTGATGGAATTGGGGACGGGGTGGGGTCAGGTGCAGCGTATTTGAGGGCATAGGAAGAAGGTTAGCAGTGGATACTGAGAAAGGGTGGTGGGCGATGGGAGAGTTGGCGGGGTAACTCATGGGAGCTACTTGTGGGGTGGGTTTGGAGCTCACGGCGGCTATGGCAGGGGATCTAGGGGAAAAGAGTGGAAAAGATAGGGAGGTAAAGAAGAATAGGTGTGTAAAGATGATGGGGGTCTTGAACCTGGGTTCAGACTGGTAGCAGAAAATTAGGGGAGGAGGAGGAATAGGAGGTGGTACGGCTGGGATCGTCAGTGGAGGCATCTGTGTGCCTGTGCTGGCACCTATGGCTGGCTGGGCTGTGGGAACAGAAATGGACAGAGTTAGGTCCTGGAGGAATAGGAGAAACTTGAGGCTGGTAAAATAACGGACAGTGGATTGGGGGGGCTGGTTGCTGCAGGCATGGTCGGGAGAGACTTGGGCAGAGTACTGTTGGTGTGGGTTCAACTGATCCAATGAACAGAGTGGGTACAGGCTAGGCTGATGGCTTGTGGGGCTGGAGCCGTGGTGCTTGCTGGGTGTGGGTTGTTTGCTGGAAACTGGAGGAAGAGCTGCTGGTGTTTGGGTCCTGGGCTTTGCTAGCAGTAGCTGGGAGCCTTCTGCCGCCTCCTGTGGGCGGAGGCTTAATACGGTGCAGATGCTGACTTCTCGGTCTTCCTGGGAGAATTACGGCTTCTTCTAGTTGTTTCCTTTCTTTTGGCTGGAGGAGAAATGTTTGGCGAAGCTGCGCCTGTTTGATAAGTCGAGTACAGCGAGAGAAGCTCGGCTTTGTTAGCGCCGGGCGAGAGAACGGAATGTTCGCGTTTCTGCGGTGCTTGACGCAAAGCCGGAATTGTCCATTTTGTTGCGGATGGAGCGGAAGAAAAGGCTGCACGCGGTAAGGAGAAGCCGGGAAGCTTGAGGACGTCTGGCAGGTGGAGGCGAACGTGATCTTAATCGCGTTGGCGAAAGGATAGTCACTCGCGTTAGTTTTCTGCCTCTGGGCGAAGCCGCTCGTTTTGAAGTTCCGGCGGGCGTTAGCGTGCTTGCTCAGCGGTCGTGGAGGGCTCGGTGTCCTCGATTTACGTGAGTTTCTGGCGATTGGTCTTGTTCGGACATGCTGGATACCATGCTCGGAAACGAGATATCGAGGTAAGAAGCTTGTGCGAATTTATAGTAGGCTTCTCTTGCTCTGGTTGGATAATTGCGTGATTAGGAAGCGAGAAGCCAGCCGCGTTAATTATCAGTCGCGTGCTCCCCGAAATTTGTTTATAGCTAAACATCATATAGTGATTTCACGACTCAAGAGACATTTCTGATCATCATCATCATCATCATCATCATCATCATCATCATCATCAATGCTTAAAACAACTATGCAACAATATTTCCATGGAAACTGATGCATTTTATTTTTCAGGATTCACAGAAAGTTCAAAAGAATAGCAAATCTTGAAAACGCTTTATTTTAAGGACCTATCCTTGCTATTAACTAGTTGCTTATTATCATGCATATCATGCATATTAATTTGACACCACACCTAAACTTAACAGCTAACGGACTAATCATTAATTGACCTACTAATGAGGTTGTAGTTGATAGTGAATGTGTTGGTCTGAATGAAAATGCAGATTCATTCTTCACCACTAAGAGCGTTCAGAGCTCACAAACGACCAATCAAAGAGGAGTTTGGAAAAGCCAATCACTGAATGAAACGTTTGGGAGTCATTGAACTAATAAGGTGAATGCATATTACATAAGAAAAAGAAAGTGTTTTCTGAGCTTGCATACCTGCCAGCCTGTTTTTGAGACTCCCAAAACCAAGATATGAACATTTTCTGCATCCCTGATAAAGAAGGGTTTCATTTACTTCAAAATAACCTACTGACCCCAAAATGGTATACATTTTAACTTTATTTTTGAATAAGGTTTTTCCTCCATCAATGTACACGAGAAAACAGGTAGGACTGGTCAGGGATGCAGTGATGACTTTAAGGCGGAGCTTAGCAGCAGGCCAGTTACGGCATCATTTCCCTTTTTGTAAAGGATTGTTTGTAAACACAGATCAAGGGTCATGATCTTTACAACACACACACACACACACACGCAGACCCAGGGGACGTTTGGAGAGCGGCGGCTCCGGGGGAGAGCAGGGGCCCCGGGTCCAGCTGAGCCCTGATGGCCCCAGCAGCTGAGCTCTGGAATGAAGGTTGGGAGGCCGCTGGAGTGAGCGGTTACTATCTCTAAACGTGACACACACACACACACACACACACACACACACAGAGCTGAACGTCACTATAATCATCATCAACACTTCCTCAAACTCTTGTCCTTCACTATTATCCCTTACATACTGATGCTGGGAGAGGATTATTCAGTGTGTAAGAGAAATAAAATTAATTAACATGCTTTAATTCACTGTAGCTTACTGAATCACACGAAACATATACTCAGCTGTTCAGTACTGATACTTTGAGAGGATGAAATATTAAAGATAATGTCACAAAATATTTCTGCTTCAAATAAATGCTGTTCTTTTTAACTTTCCATTCATCTGTGAATCCTGAAATCAAATGAGATGCCATAAAAAATAAAAGATCTGTTTTGTTGTACAGTTGTTGCTGT